>NW_024081844.1:36240-201031 GCF_003009895.1 Hyaena hyaena
AAAAAAAAAAAAAAAAAAGAAAAGCAGCACTGATCCTTCCTGTAAGTGCTCTCCCATGCATTACCTCCTTAGATCCTGACAAACACCCTGTGAAATAGGTCACATGGGTATTATCTCAACTGAGGAATTTGAATTTCCAGTTCTACTGCTCATTATTTATGAGGTTTGAAGCATGTCACTTAACTTGTTTACTCATGTAAAATGAGAATAATGAGTCATCTTGCACGTCTTCTTTTTCCTCCTGGAAATGTTCTGTGTATTTTGCACGAAGTGTCTACAAGTAGAACTTGGCCAGACCTAATGCTAGCCTCATCTTAGTCATTCTCCTGGGATTTCAGTCTTCAACTCAAAGTCACCTCTCACACTACAGGTCACACTACAGGCCCTTCTGCCAGCTGCCAATGTCCCAGCTGACCGCCACCCCGGCAAGTGCTCTAGCAGATGAGCCAGTGCATATCCGAGTGACAGGCCTGACCCCGTTGCAGATAGTGACCCTCACGGCATCCCTGAAGGATGAGAAGGGGTATGTGTTCCAGTCTCAAGCCTTCTACAGGGCAAACGAGGTTGGTGAACTGGACCTAACAGAGGCTTCTTCATTTGGAGGAGACTATGTGGGGGTCCACCCAATGGGTCTCTTCTGGTCTCTGAAGCCCAAGAAGGCTTTCCGGAGGCTGCTTAAGCAGGATGTGATGAACAGCCCCTTTTGGGTCACTCTGAATGTCTATGACTCAGTTTTTCTGCAAGTTTCCACCACAGATCAGCCTAAGGCCAGCCAGATGGTACAGCGCTGGTTCTCGGGCCCTGGGGTACAGCGGGTGCAGATCCGGGAAGGTCGTGTGCGAGGAGCCCTTTTTCTCCCTCCAGGTGAGACTAATCTTTGGTGATATAGAAAACATTGTTGATAAATATAAAAAACAAAAACAAATGGCACCAAATTATTGGAGAACTAGTATTTTAATACATGACAGTTTACAACCAACATGCAGTTTTGTGCGTGTGCATGAAGGTAGAAGTCACTTTGCTCATCCTGTACTTCCCCTGATATTTACTTGACCCTCTTTCCCCTCTTTTGATCCCATTCTCTTTTCTTTCTGTTGCTTTCAGGGGAAGGTCCTTTCCCAGGGATCATGGATTTGTTTGGGGGCCGAGGGGGTCTGGTTGAATTTCGAGCCAGTCTTTTGGCTTCCCATGGCTTTGCAGTGCTGGCATTAGCATATTTTGGCTATGAAGATCTGCCTGCGGAACTGGGGGAGATCGACCTGGAATATTTTGAGGAAGCTGCTAACTTGCTACTAGCTCATCCCAAGGTATTTTTTTTTAAGTTTATTTATTTATTTTGAAAGAGAGAGAAGGAGAGAAAGAAAGAGAGGATGAGTGGAGGAGAGGCAGAGAGAGAGAGGAAGAGAGAGAATCCCAAGCAGCCCCACTGTGGGGTTCAAACTCAGGAACTGTGAGATCATGACCTGAGCTGAAATCAAGAGTTGGACGCTTAACCAACTGAGCCACTCAGGCACCACAACCCAAGGTATTTAAAATACATTCCATTCTACCTGTTGCAAGGTATAATGTTGCAATTATAGTGAAAAAAAAATCAGAAATGTTTGTTTTACCTATTTTACCAATCTATTTAGACTTGGGCAGAGCAGAGTTTACACTTAAAATGAGGATAATATCTACCTTGTAGGATTGTTGGGATCATTGATGATCAGCTTACTGGCACAAAAGACAATAAATGTAGATATATTATGGTCATTTTCAATGGGGAAAAAAAGCCAAGACTCCTTACATTTGAAGTGCATGTGACTTGTCATCAGTGGCTCTTCAATTTTATCATCCACTGATCTCAAATCATGATTTCTCTGACTTGAAGTGTTCTCAAACTTCAGTGATTGTCTCTGCATGGGACAATGCTGGAGTAAGTCACACCAAAGAGTCTCGAGACTAAGAACATGCAGAAGTTCAGTTTTAGGGCTGGGCCACAGGATTAGAGGAGAATTATCAGCAAAATGGATGTGACTGCACCATCTGATTAGCTAAATTAGCTCTTCAGGTATCAGATCTAGGGACAGAACTAAGCCTAAAGTAAGTATCCAAGTCTAGAAGCCAAGATAGGGAAATGAATCTGGAGAGGAAGGATCATTTTAGAGCTCTGTCAAGTCTTGTTATACCATTGAAAATGTCATCCATGGCCCGGAAGCCTTGGTATCAGGTGATGAATGTGAATGTGTGATTTTCTAAGCATATTTGGCTCTTTGTAAAGGACTGTCCAGATAAAATGTTTTCAAGTTTAAAACATTTTTCATTTCAAATTTAACTATTTGTGACATTATCCAAGGAGAAAGAGCAATTGTCAAAATTCATTTAAAAATTTTTAAAGTTTATTTTTTTGAGAGAGAGACAGCATGAATTGGGGCAGGGTAGAGAGAAACTGAGAGAGAGAGAGAGAGAAAGAGAGAGAGAGAATCCCAAGCAGGCTCTGTGCTGCCAGCGTGGAGTCCAATATGGAGCTTGATCCCACGAAACCATGAGGTCATGACCTGAGCTGAACCCAAGAGTCAGATGCTTAACCAGTTGAGTCACCCAGATGCCCCAAAATTCAGTTTAGATTTAGATTCATCAGAAGAGGTGCAATTCCCACCTCTGTCCCTTGATATTGTTGTCACCTTAAGCAATACTTGTAAACTTCCTGAATCTCAGCACAAGGACAAGCAGAGACAACCTATGTGTAGAGCATTTAGCTGAGGGCCCAGCATATATAGTAAGCTCTCAATAAATCCATCTTGTCATCTTTGCCTATCTGGTTTTTCCCCCTCTCCCTTCCCCCACGTCCTCAACCAGTCCCAAAGTGTTTTAGGGTCTGTTCCCGAATCTTTCTCGATACCTCGCGCCCTCTCCACACTCCCAGCCACTGCTTTAGTTTGTTGTCATCACTGCCCGCCTGTGGGACTGCCATAGTGTAGTTTCCTATATCGTCCCTTGCTCCCCAGTCCTGTTCTCTTATGGATGGTTCCCAGACTTGGGAGCACATTGGATTTCCCCCTGGATATGCTGTATTATCAGAGTCTTGGGCCTGCTCAGACCTATTGAAGTAGAAACTTGAAAACTGGATCTCAGAAAGCTCTCGTTAAAAAGGATTTTTTTTTCAGGTGCTGGGCATACAAGTGTAAGCAAAGTAAACATATCAGGTGGCTATGTATTTGCTACTGTCTGTCCAAAATTCCCTTCCTTTCCCTACTCATATTGTTTCCCTCAAATTTTATTTAATTAATTTATTTATTAAAGTATAGGAGTGGTCCTTAGGTGCCTGTTGCTACTGTCTGTCCAAAATGCCCTTCCAAAACTACTCATATGGTTTCCCCCAAGATTTTATTTATTTATTTATTTATTTATTTATTTATTTATTTAAGTATAGGAGTGGTCCTTAGGAGCCTGGTATCTGACTTTAGGATGATTTTTTTTTTTAACATTTATCATTTTTGAGAGAGACAGAGAGACAGGGCATGAGTGGGGGAGGGGCAGAGAGAGAGAGAGGGAGAGGGAGACACAGAATCCGAAGCAGGCTCCAGTCTCTGAGCTGTCAGCACAGAGCCTCATGCGGGGCTCCAACCCATGAACCGTGAGATCATGAACTGAGCCAATGGAGCCACCCAGGAACCCCCGTAAGATTTTATTTAAATTTGAGTTAGTTAACACTTTTCTCTACTATCTTCCAAACTTCTCCCCTCCCTCTGTTCCCTTAGCCTTCTTCAGAATGAAGGACCACCTTCTATGACCTACTACTTTTCCTATTGACTGGGCACTGGAATTCAATTGTTTATAGAATCCAAGTCTTTAATCTTTACACCCCCAATGCTTTCATGATTAGCTCTTGGATTATTGGATGTGCAAAACCTCCGTTGCTGTAAAATACTATTTAAATATGAATAAAATAAAATATTCTAAAGAACCCAGGGAAATCTCTTTTCCTAGCCAGAGAGAAGAATTTTATCTTCTTTGTGAGGTTAACCTGCTTCTACTCACTTGATGTTGAAGGTTGCTGGTTCACTTAAACTCTTTTTTGCTTTTACAGAACTCTGCTTTTGATGAAGAGTTTTTATTTCTACTGTTCCACTAGATCCTCCTAACAATCCTGCAGCGTAGGTAACGTTAACATTCCCCTAAGATAGTAAGGCTTTCAAAGGGCAGGTAGGTTATGTTCTCAGTCATAGAAGCTGGTAAACCCGAGGGCCAGGACTCCCCCCCATTATTTTCTGACTGCTTCGTCACACTAGCTTGCTGGCCTATAAGGCAGCTCCTTCGAGTATGACACGTGATGGGTTCCTTTTATTTTGTGCTTCAGATCCAACCGCCAGGAATCGGACTATTCTCTGTGAGCAAAGGTGCAGAGATCGCGCTGGCCATGGCCTGCTTCCTGAAGCAGGTGGTAGCCACCGTCTGCATCAACGGGACCAACGCCATCTATGAATTTCCGCTCAGGTACAAAGATCTGGTTATAACACCCATCCCCACGTTTCTGGAGCGCCTGCAGTTTGATGTCTTAGGGGCCGGGCGCTTCCGCCACTACAGGGGGAATGCCCGGGATGAACTGAATCAGAAGAGCGTGCTTCCTATTGAAAAGGCCCAGGGTCCGATCCTCTTCATTGTAGGAGAGAGTGATGAGTGCTTGAATAGCAAGGACTATGCGGAGCAGGCCCTGGAGCAGCTGAGGAGCCACGGGAAGAACAATGGAAGGATGCTGGTATACCCTGGGGCTGGCCACCTCATAGAGCCTCCCTACACACCCCTGTGTTATGCTTCCCCACAAAGCAACTTTTCCCGGCTCTTGCTCTGGGGAGGGGAGCCGGTTGCCCACGCGGCAGCCCAGGAGCACTCCTGGGGAGAGATCCAGAAGTTCTTCAGGGAACACCTTACTGAAACCAGAAGAAAACTCTGAGCAAGGGCTAAGGGTGATGATGCACTGGGGAGATAATGAAAGGAAGGCAGGGATATGATGGAAAGAGGGGGCTCTTTTGATTTTTCTAGATTCAGTTATTTTGAACCAAATGGAAGGAAATTGGACAAAATCAAAGGACAAGGGCACAGGTGCATCTGAACTATTTGGGACAAATTTGTATGTGATTTGAATTTTTGTAAACCGAATCTTAGTTTATATGCACCAGGATACATCAAAATTGTGATACCCTTGCCAATTGAATAACCTTTGTACCCCAGTTAGGGATACCTTGGGTCCAAGTATTTGCCAATCTAGATGAATTCCCTGGGACTTCCAAGTGGTAAAAATAACATTTTATGTTTAACACTGGGTTTCTGACATTTGATATGAAAAGTTCTAATGCCTCCATCAGATGTAATGCTTGCTATAGATTTTCAATAGATATGTTTTCTCAGAATAGTGATGTTTCTTTTTATCTCTAAAATATATTTCTTTTTACCATTTTAATAAGGACTGGGGTTGAATTTAATTATGTGCCTTTGTAGCATTTATTGAAATTAGTTAATGTATTGAAAGCAATTAGAGCAGCAAATAGAACAGATACATAGCAATTACTGTATCAGAATTTGCTGTCATCATTTTCATACTGCCTTCTGCCTTCAGTCTGTTAATGGGGTGAGTGACATTCATTAATGGACTCATTTTACTTTTGTATCTAATTTTACTAGATTCTTTTCTTATATTGACTAATTTGAGTTTTAAATTTTCTTTTGGAGCCAACCTGGCCAAGAATTTCACCCATATTTTATAGACCCCATTTGTCACTTGTAATTTTGCACATATCCTGTTATTTATGTGCATGCCTTCTCTTTTTTCCTCTTAGTCTGACTTGCCAAATATATATATTTTTAATTTTATGTATCTTTTCCAAGAACAGTTTTTGGTTTGTTTATTGGTCAACTCTTTTTTTTTTTCCTGAGTCCTTGATTTCTTTTTCTTTTAGTATTTAGTTTTGAGAGAGAGACCGAGACAGAGACAGAGAGAGAGAGAGACAGAGAAAGCTGGTGAGTGGGGAAGGAGCAGAGAGAGAGAGAGAGGGACAGAGGATCCGAACCAGGCTCTATGCTAACAGCAGAGAGACCAATGGGGGGGGGCTCCAACCCATCAACTGTGAGATCGTGACCTGAGCCAAAATTGGGCGCTCAACTGAGCGAGCTATGCAGGAGCCCCTCTGGTTGTTGTTGTTGTTGTTGTTTATAAAACCATTCCTTCTGCCATTTTTGTGTTTATTTTTCTGGCTTCTTTACATGCAATGTTCTCATTTTGTTCATTTCTAAACAGTTTCTGATTTACTCCCCCCCACCCCCAACTTAAACCAGAGAGTAATTTTACCAAAGTACAAAGTATCATACTATAGATACTTACTGATTATAAGGGGAAGGGGTGAGGAACTTTGCAGTGGAGGGATCACATTGTTACCACTTTGACCCACTGTTTAAACTTGGCATCTTTTAAAATGGTCGTTTTTAAAAATTAAAACAATTTTTTGAGAGAAAGAGAGAGCACGTGAGCAGGGGACAGGGACAGGGGCGGGGGGGGGAGAGAGAGAGAGAGAGAGAGAGAGAGAGAGAGAATCTTAAGCAGGACCACACTGTTAGTGCAGAGCCCAACACAGGGCTTGGTCTCATGAACCATGATATCATGACTTGAGCTGAAATGAAGAGTCAGATGTTTAACCTAATGAGTCACCCAGGCGCCCCTACAAAGGTTATTTTTACATAATGTGTTTCATGACAAGATGTAATGTGGAATGCCTACCACTATTTAGATCTGTCTAACAACACTATTAAACATGAACCTAATCGAACCTTTAGATCAAACTTATTAATATAGTGGCTAGAGACCTGTTAAAGTGTACTACAAAGAGACGGTCAAACAAATCTAGGTTGTGGGTCATTCTACCACCCTGTCTCATTGGAAGTTAATTGGCACCTGATCTAAATAACTTAGAAAAGTTAGTTGCTGAAAAAATTTGGGATGTTTTCCTTGGTGAGATTTTTTTTTCCTTTTTGTTTTTGCACTGGAGTGAGCTGTGGGGCTATCAAGCATTAAAAAAAGACTTAAGAAACATATCAACCCAATGCTATTTGTGGGCTTGGATTGAACAAAGTAACTGCAAAAAAGACATTTTGGGGGGCACCTGAGTGGCTCAGTCGGTTAAGCATCCGACTTCAGCTCAGGTCATGATCTCACGGTTCATGGGTTTGAGCCCCGTGTCAGGCTCTGTGCTAACAGCTAGCTCAGAGCCTGGAGCCTGTTTCCGATTCTGTGTCTCCCTCTCTCTCCTCCCCTGCTCATGCTGTCTCTATCTCTCTCTCTCAAAAATAAAAAAAAATAAAAAAAAAGACATTTTGGGGACAATTAGAAAAAGTTGAATATGTACTGGGTATTAATTGATACTATGAAATTGTTATTTTGTTATTAGGTGTCCTAATAATATTGTGGTTATGTAAAAAGTCACTTCTACATATCAATGCATACTGAAATATTTAAAGGTGAAGGATTATGGAATCTGGGAATTGTTTTAAAATACTACAAGAATATGGCAATATGTAGATAATTGTTACATCTAGATTATGGCTCTAGTGAGGTCTGTTATAGTATTTTATCTGCGCTTGTAATGTTTCATAATAAAAAGCTCAAAAAATAAAAGATACAATCAATATATTTGCCTTTCTTCCCCCAAAGGCAAGAACTTTAGTATATGCTGTATCTTTTTCTCCATAACACCCCTATTAATTTCAGATTATTGATTTGTTTTACAATAAATACATATTTAACATAAGTAACTATGTTTCAATGTGTTTTTCATCCTTGTGGTTTCTTACAACCCGTCTTTTAAATTCTTGGCTTTATCTTCTACTTGGCCATTTTCTAAGGTGCAAACTCGAGTAACTATTTTAAAATAGCCCTAGTTACCTGAATCCTAGCAAATTTACAAGTGTCTATTTTTACCTACCTTTCAATGATAATTTTTATACCTATAGAATTTGATATGGTAACAGACTTTGGTCTTTTTATTTTGGCATCCATTGTTGTCAATGAGAAGTCTGATTCTTATTACTTTGTGGAGTTTTTTTCTTTCTCTGAAAGATTTTTACAATTTTCTCTTTGTTCTTAGTGTTCTGAAATTTCAAGTTATGAGTAGGGGCAGGGTTATCATTACCATGTTAATTTATTTCACTTTGTACTGTATGGGCCATTCCAAACTCAAGACATAGCTGTCTTCAGCTTTAGATATTTGCTTCTATTTTCTTTTTCTTTTTTAAATAGTTTTTTAATGTTTATTTATTTATTTTGAGAGAGAGAGACAGAGAGAGGGAGAGTGTGTGTGAGCAAGTGGGGGAGGGGCAGAGAGAGAGAGGGAGAGAGAGAATCCCAGGCAGGTTCTGTGCTATCAGCACAGAGCCCAGTGTGGGGCTCGATCTCACAGACCATGAAATCATGACCTGAGCCAATATCAAGAGTCTAAGCTAACTGGCTGAGCCACCCAGATACCCTGATTCTCCTCTTAATTTTCTGATCACTTTACTCTTTTCACTTTTTCCTCCAATTAAGATAATTTTGGAGCTTCTGGATATATCCTTTCTGAATATCAAATTTCTCTCATGCTCCTTTTTTGTACTCCCTGCTTCCCATGCCTGCTCACTGTATTCTTGGAGAACTTCACAGTTTAATTGTTCAACTCACTAATTTGTGCTTCAGTTGTGTCCAAGTTGTATTTAGTTAATCTTTCAGGTATTGTTCTGATGATCATTATTTAAAATTTTCCCAATCTATAATTGGATTTGTTTCCTTAAAGCCTGTTCTCATTTTTCCCTTTAGTTTTATTGAGATATGATCAACAAATGATATTGTGTAAATTTTAAGGCATGCATCTTGTGGATTATATATATGTATATATATATGTTGTGAAATGGAATATATATATATGTATATATATGTTGTGAAATGGAATATATATATATATATAATATGTTGTGAAATGACTACCACAATTAGCTTAGTTAGCATACCCATCACACTTCACATAGTTATCAATTTGCATGTGTGCATGTGTGTGGTGAGAGCATTTAAGATCTATTCTCTTAGTGAATTGTTGCAAACAATACAGTATTAGTAACTATAGTCACTTATTCCATTGTCATTTTCTAGATAGATCAGAGGATCATCTTTTCTTATTCCCGCTTTCACCCGTGGCCTTCATCAACACACCCACATTCTGTGCAGAATAAAGTCACTGTATTTAAAAAACAGTATAAACCCTTGGGATTAAGAAACCCACTGATCCCAGAACAACTTGGACATTACTTTTTAGGGATCTGATTTCAACAAAATGAAACATATCTTCTTCATGGTCTTCTTTCAAGGCTTTCCTGGGACCTCAGCTTCCAGCTCCATTATTTATTCTTCCCCTGTTGTTTGGTTAGAAAAATCTGACTAAAAATGCCTTATATAATGGGCTAATTATTGTCTCTCAAAAGAGAAATCCAAAGGAAGGATAGTTTAGGTTTGTACCCTAGCTCAGCAGTGTCCTTAAGAACCAAATTCCTTCTATTTTTCTGCTCTGCCATCCTTAACAGGTTAACTTACTCTCTTAGGCTAGACCCTCCAATTGTTCTAAGATGTTGACCACAGGCTCTGGTATCTCATGAAGAAGATCTTTAGATTTCCCCATGTCTCAGTGGCCCAAACTGGGTCACATGTTCATGACTAAAGCAATTACAAGCAAAGGAAATGAGACCACCCTAACAACTTAGACAGTCAAGACTTAACCTTATCCATCCAGCAGCATTGAAGATCATGTCCATGTGGCAGATGGCTAAAAAAGTGAAATCCATTATTAGCACGGGCTTTCAATTTGCCAATCAGCACAGTTTGCCTCACTTGTGTTTCTTATTTCCTCTATTATTTTCATAACAAATGAAAATTGTGGGTATTGGGGGGACGGAAGTACATTTCTGGTTTCTGATGCATTCCAAATATTTTCATTAACTTGTGGACAAAGATTACTCTTGAATTGACTTGTTCTGGCATTTGATTCTTTGAGCTGTGCTCTCCTCGCTTGGGCCCTTTGGCAGACTGCAGCCGTCCTCTTAGCTTAAACAAATGAGTAGGACACTTCTCTTTCTGCTTATGTGTCATTGGGAGTCCCAGTACTTTCACTCTATTGTATTCCCTTTCTAGGGTGGCTAGACTGTGTGCCTCAAAGCAGTTTTGTGTGTCTTTAAATACACATAATTTGTAATACAGGATCTGGCAGTGTCTCAATCCCTGGATTTCTCTCTCCCTCAAGGCTTGCCTCTCTAGTGTTTTCATTGTTACACCACGACTGGGCATTTTTCTCTCATCCTTTTTATGTGCTCCTCACAGATTTCTGATGCTTCTGGCAGGAAGTTTCATTGGTTTCAAAACTCTGTGGCATATACTCTTGGTAGGCTAAACTTCCTCCTTTCTAATAGTACCCAAATGTGTCCTTGGGCCTCAGTGATTCTAGGCTTACTCCAGCCCCACAGGTGAGTGTTAATTAGTGTAGACCAATCCTGGTGGTCTTTTTTCTTCACCCAGACATCAGTGTAGGACATGGACATGTGGCATAGAGCTTGCCAATGAGATGTCAGAGATGTCTGAAGAGAATGAATATTGTCTACAAAAGACATTTTGGAAATTTTGGGGAAGTCTTTCTTAAAAAGCAAAGGAATGCAACTCTTCCCTTTGGATGTTGTTTTATCTTAATGCTGAGGATACACTGAGGCTGGTCTGAGGAGAAAACCAACACACCAGGTCTGAGCTAAATGAGTTGCAGAGAAATGGGACTCAGGCTCTAATTACGTTGTTTTCATAGATGCTCAACCTTTGGATTTCTTATTATTGGGTTAAATACATTTCCTTATTTGTTGAAGCCATTTACATTGGGGTTTTCGTCTTTGCTGCTGAAGATTCTCATGATCACGGACACTTCCCCCATCACAGCAGCCCTTCCTCTTTTGGATCTAGCCTGAGGCAGTGTAGAAGAACAAATTGCACAACCCAATTTTTTATTTAAAATTTTTTTAATGTTTATTCTTTTTTGAGAGACAGAGTATGAACAGAGGACGGGCAGAAAGAGAGGGAGACACAGACTCTGAAGCAGACTCCAGGCTCTGAGCTGTCAGCACAGAGCCTGATATGGGGCTCAAACTCAGAATGGTGAGATCATGACCTGAGTCGAAGTTGGGCACTTAACCGACGGAGCCACCCAGGCGGCCCTAACTTTTAAAGGAGAAGTGAGCAAGATGGATTAAAAATTAATAATCATCTGGAATTTCAGGAGACATTTATTAGACTCTTAAAGTTTCCAAAACTCACATAATATGCATAACCTGAGGCCCTTGTATTATTGCTAGAAGTGATTGGATTACATTTGGTTTGTGCAAATGGGGTCATGGAAAGAAGAGAAACCTCTTATAGGAAGAGTCGTTTCCTGATTGGAGAGGAGCTGAAAATAAGCCTCCTTCTCTCCCTCCTTCTCTCCCTACTTTGTGCAATGACATTAGGAACAAGTAGCCAATATCATTATATTTATTAGTTTGCAAAAAAAAATGTCCAAAGTATGATATATAATGCCACTCAGTCCCTTGCTTCCTACTAGTGGTTGATTAGGAGTATTCGATAGTGATATTTTGCATATCCCTTTTGCCAGACCATGCCATGGACTATCAGTGTTCTCTTTACTACTTGCATCTTTAATCAGAATAAACAGCCAATTCCTGAAACCCCAAAACCAATGCAGAAAACTCATCCTTTAGAACATTCTCAAGACCAAAATCTGTATTAGGGTTCTTCAGGGAAACAGAACAAACGTAATATATGTAAAGAAATTTATGACAAAGCATTGGCTCATGCAATTATGGAGCCTAAGAAGTCCCAAGATCTGCAACCAGCAAACTGGAAACCAAGGATAGCTGACGGTGTAATTCTAATCTGAGTCTGAAAGGCCTGAGAACCACGAAAGGCAGTTAACAGTGTATGTGCTAGACAGAAAGTGAAGATTTGAGATCCAAGAAGAGCTGATGTCTCAATAGGAGTCTGAAGGCAAGAAAAGACCACAGTCTTAGCTCAAAGAGTCAGGCAGGAGGAGTCCCCTCTCACTTGAGGGAAGGTTAGCCTTTTTGTTCTTTCCAGCTTTCGGTTCATTTGAAGAGGACTGCTCACACTTTGGAGGGCAGGGCAGTCTCTTAGTCGGCTGATTCAGATGTTGTCATCCAAAACCTCCCTCACAGACATGTCCAGAATAATGTTTGACCAAATGTCTGGGCGCCCTGTAGTTCAGTCAAGTTGGCACTAAAATTAACTATCACAGCACAGGTAGTCACTAAGTCATTTTCATTTTATAAATGAGTAAACTAAGCCTTGGAGAGGTTAACTTACCTCAGTGCACTCAAGTATAGATGAATTTACAATAGAGATGCATTTACAGCCTTCCTCCAAACTCATGTAACTATTTATTTCATTCATCTGACAACAGTAGCCACCCAAGTTGCTGTAGCTAGCGATGAAATAATTCCATCCTCTCTTTCCTGTTATATTTTAGCTTCCACTATGATGGAGGTCACGGTAAGTAAGGGTCCTTATAATTTTTCAGTTTGATTAGCCTCACATATAATAGTAAAAAACAGACTTTCTTCTGGTCCAGAGACACAGGGCCTAAAATACTTTAACTGGTATTACTACACATTCAGCAAGAAAGAGCAGACCAAGCAGAGATGTGTTCTGGCCTCAGTGAGAAAGGGTCAGTGAATGTTGTCCCGCATTGTCCCGAATGGGAAAAACTGGGACAAAGAAGAGGAAAACCCACTACTAGAAAAATATTGAGTTCAGTCAACTATAGAAAAATTACCTTGGCCATGGGACTAGGTCTGTGTAGTAGGCTTTTCTCATGTCTTAATTGAAATATCTGTATATGGTATTTAACACTTTGCTTGCGATTTCATGCTCATCAAGCATTATATTTTAAGCAATAAAATAGTTTTCTAGACATCCTAATTACAAGATAGGATATGGGTAGGAGATGTCAAATTGTGGACACCAGAGTGGTTTTTTTAGTTTATGCACAAAACAATAGAGATAATATTTTAAAATGTATTTACATGCTTTTCTCTGTATTTCCTTACTCCTTTCCCCCTTGCTTTCATCTACTTGCCTTGGGGGAGATTTAAGATTGTTAGGAGAATAATATCAAGAGAAGGAAAGAGTTAATGTCCCCCAAAGGAATAGATATTACCCTAAAGAGACTGGTTTAACCGGAAGAGAGGAAATTGCACTTAATTGGAAAGACAGGATTTTCCCCCCTCTACTCAGTGGGATAGAGATGCTTATTAAGAAGTTTTGATTGCTTTTTGAAAATATGCAGAGAAATGGGTTAAATTTTTCATTCTGCTACATTCAATAAGTAAGAGTCTGTCGCAAGGGAACTGGTCGTCTTTGAGGAACTCAGAGCCTGGTTTCAGGCCAGCAGGGCTGTGGTCCAGAGCTGATATGGTGACTTCCATCCTGAGATTCCTGCCTAGAATCAGAGACCATATTCTCCTTGCTTTGACACCACCTTCCCCACCAGTTGTGCTAAAGTTACTACAAAAGCTTGGAATGGAAGTGGTGGTGGTAATAAGTCTATCCTCAGTATCTAGGGAAAGCATCACAAAGCTATGGCATTTGAACTGCATCTCAAAATATTTTTTTTCTTTTGAAGTTCTTAGAATAAAGATGCTATAATAATAAGAAGGAATAGGTCTGATGAAGGGATACATTGTTAAGAATCCTGTAGAAACACATAGCAGTCCGTTTGGCTTTATCATTTATAAGGAAGTTTTTTTGAACAATTAGACTCCAACTTCATGCCAGTGAGGTGAAACTCATGGTGATAAAGCTGGTATGAGTTCACCAAAATCAGTGATTTCAACAGGCAGTGGTAGATTACTACATACCCAGTGGATCTTGGTAAGATTACTTTTACCAAATCTTTAAGTGTCTATTTTAAGGTGTTCAAACAACTGATAATCCCTCTAAGGGTGAGTTAATTCACAACTGGTGACTATTTAGTTAATTAACCCAGACCCAGAACTAGAGAGAGTCTACCCAGACAACAGGCAGCTGGAGTGGAGGTGCACCTGCCTGTCTTTAACTCACCCCTGTGGCTGCTAAAGAACAGGATAGAACACATGTCAAATGAGGAAATACTTAACTGTGTGGTCCCTACAAAGGCAGAGACTCTGTTCGCTACAAAGAGGGAGCACAAGAAGGGGACGTAAATGCTTTGTACACTATCTATTATGCATGATGAGTCTATGGTACTAGTGAGCCTGGGATTACTCAATTCTGAAATACTGTGGGGCATCCCTTGAAACTGAGGAAAAAGTGCTTCACAGAAGGATTCAAGGCAGAAATGACTACGTGACAACATTAACCACAATTATATCAAGAGAAGAGTTGTTCTCAGTTCCAAAATATTTCAGATAAATTGATAAATGGAAGTTCCTTTAAAGTTAATAGAACATTGATAAAGAACACACACACACACACACAGTGGAATACTGCTCGGCAATCAAAAAGAATGAAATCTTGCCATTTGCAGCAATGTGGATGGAACTAGAGTGTATTATCCAAAGTGAAATAAGTCAGAGAAATATAAACGTCATATGATTTCATTCATGTGTGCAATTTAAGAAGCAAAACAGATGAACATAGGGTAAAGGAAGGAAAAATAAGATAAAAACAGACAGGGAGAGAAACCATAAGAGGCACTTAAATACAAAAAACACATTGAGGGTTGATGGGGGGGTGGGGATAGGCTAGATGGGTGATGGGCATTACGGAGGGCACTTGTTGGGATGAGCATGGTGTTGTATGTAAGTAATGTAAGTATGTATGTAAGTATGTTGTATGTATGTAATGTATGTAAGTATGTATGTAATGTATGTAAGTAATGGGTTCTACTCCTGAAACCATTATTGCACTATATGTTAACTAACTTGGATTTAAATTAAAAAAATATATAAAGTTAATAGGGCAAAGTAAGTACCTTTTTAAAGAGACCGTCTTTAAGGAAAAGAGCTTCATGCTCACCCTACTCTTAACTCTGGTCATAGGTTTATTTGGTGTCACGGGAAGGTCATAGCTTGTAATCTTTTATAGACCCTGACACACACAGCATACCAAAATGAACAAGGAAGGCTGAGGACACAGGCACCATCTTTGAGTGGTATAAATGCTGCTTTCCCAGGCAGAGTAATTTCTAATTTTATTTTTTTATTTTTTATTTTAAAAAAATTTAATGTTTTATTTCTGAGAGAGAGAGACAGCGTGAGCAGGGGAGGGTCAGAGAGAGAGGGAGACACAGAATCTGAAATAGGCTCCAGACTCTGAGCTAGCTGTCAGCACAGAGCCCGACGTGGGGCTCGAACCCACGTACCGTGAGATCATGACCTGAACTGAAGTCGGACGCTTAACCGACTGAGCCACCCAGGTGCCCCTAATTTCTAATTTTAGAAATATATGTGCAGTTAACTGGGCTCCACAAGGGTCAGTGGGCTGGAGAGTAGAGTATCAGTGGGTCAACTGATCGTGGGCTATCCATGAACATATCAATGGATCCCGGGACATCTGGATCAAGAACTAGGATGTAAGCAAGAGGCTTGGTGCTCACCTAAAAACTCTCGTAGTAGTACCGGGGATAACGGTTAGTGACAGACTAGTTCTAGTACACAGCTTCCATTCGGCAGGGTGGGAATAGTACAACAGCTTTAATGCAACCCTACTCCTTAAAACAAAGTAGGGCAATCTGGTATTTCTTGTGTTTGCCTCCAAGATATTTAGCACCACTGAGAGTGTAGTTGCAGAAAGTAGGGAAATCGAGCCAATTTTTTGAAACAAAAAAGCTACTCCTGGCTCTTCCGCTCTTTAAATCATTCCATTGATACCCACTCCCTCTTCTTCTGAGTGTGGGATCATGCCTATTTGCATTCTCTGATTCAGAAGTTCAACATACGGCCCTTCTATCACAGTTTAGGAGGGAGATCTTCAGAATTTGCCAAGAGAGGCACCCACACACTCATGAGTGCTGAGTGCAGCTCCCTAATCCTTATCAGTCCTGTATCTAAATCTATTTATCATTCAACTACCTTCAGGCTCCATTCAAATTCTCCTTATTTCCAAATGAGTCATTGTCTCCTTTAGCCACATTTGGAGGAAGTTTGGAATCCATCTCTTTAAGAAATAATTATTTGCTCTGTGAAGTCGCTCAGGTCAACACACTTCCTTAGTCTTTCATTTGTTCCTTCCCTCTTCCCTCTCACAGGGAGTCAGGCTTCTCAGGCTCCTGTGGGCTTTCCTTAAAAAGAGGAAAAGCCCATTATGGAATTCATTCAGAGGATATAGTGACCACTTGTCAGAGGGCTTCGTCTTTGGTAGAAGGCCCATGGGGAGGGATCCCTAGCCCCAAGAAATGAATCTCAAATGGTAGACTTGAAAGATTAACGTGATCCCTATAAAGTGACTTGGGGCTAATTAGGGGCAACACTAAAGTTGCCATGGGATCATGGAAGGAATCAGACTGGCTCTGAGTCCAGAGGTGTCCCTTATTTCCAAGTGTTGCAATGTGGTGTCCTCTGGAGCTTGGTTCAGTCATGTACCAGTACCCTCCAAGTCCAAGACCATGAAATTGGTATCTGTGGCCAGAGGTCTTGTAATACTTCTGAGAGATCCTTCCAGATGGAAACCGGAAAGGAAAGTAGAAGGATAACACTCTCTTGGTCAACTGGACTTATGTTCTTGGAAATACCATGTGGTAGTCACACATTTAAATGGCTTTTATTTTGACGAAAAATGGGTAATGTAAAAACAACATAGCCTGCCAGAGCTTTTCAGAATGTCTTACCATGAACAAGGAAATAAAATCAAGCCCTCATTGCTGTTATTTAAAAAAATCCTACAATATGTTTAGAAAACGAATCACTCAGTAATCGGGCAATGTGACGGACGCTTAGGTAGCTTATACGAAGTGGAGAGCCCAGCACTTGCAAATTATTCCTTCTCAGAAGCAGAAAGCATCTTCCTCCACGATGTGCTTTTCCTATGTACATCATCCCTTGAACCATCTAAGCAGGTACCTCACATTGAAAAACCTTTGGAAAGATGTGGACTTGGTTCAAAGGCATCTCAATTTAGTGGAGTCAGGAAGACCTGGGTTCTAATACTGGGGTTGACACGTATAGCGCTTCTTTGGGACAATCACGGCTTCGCTGGGCCATTTGGAGAACAACCAGATTATGTGTGTGAAAGCTCATGGTATGGCATCTGGGATGAATAAAGCTTCCAAAACTCTTCTTCCTTGCCTGCTTACCCAACTTCAGCCAGACGGGAACTCAGGTGCCTGTGAGGGCATTTACATGAAAATGTAAATAACTTTAGGCCACAATGAGATGAGAGATCTGGCCAAGTTTCAGCAGAGGTAACTTTAGTTTCTAAAAAACGACTAACTCTTGATTGACAACTCAATATGGGCAGGCTGAAAACCCAGGTAGCTTGCTAGGCATCCGGAATGTGTTTCCAAGTGTCTCAATAATTTCAAAAACTTTACAATTTTGCCTCCACACCCCAGCCTCACTCACTTCCACTCACACTCACTCATATACACCCCCGTGAAAGCACCTACCAGCCATGCCTCTGTTAGCACCGATCTCAGCAGGCATGGAACTAAAAAGTAGAAACATTTATTGTGTTCACTTCATCATGACGCTTCAAAGATCTTTGCCCAGGGGATGAAGCTTGAAAGAAACGACACAAGCCAGAGTACATTTTGTGATAACTTTTTTTCTTCTCTTTAGAAAAAAAAAATATGTACAAAAAAAAGCTAAGAAGAGCCAATATGGAAATGTCAAGAAAACATTCTGATAGGTACAGACAAGGGAGCTCCTTCTCTGAAAGGAGTTACACGTTAGTTATTACCATGCTAGAAAAATGAGATGCAGTTAAAATTCTAGAACAATTAAAAGCCACAGAGCCAAGCTGTTGCTCTGCGGTTCTAGGTTGTAGATACTCCAATACCCTTTCTGTAAAATAATACTGTGCAAACTGTAAAATATTCATTTTCATAGAAAGTCCATACAATATGATTTACAAAACTGTTGAGTTGACAGGGGAGACTGGGACTAGTGGCTTTTTGGAAAGAAGTCTGCAGTGTCACCTGCCAGCCCAAGGACGTGATTCTAGAAAGATCTTGAGTTTCTTAGATGGGAGAAGGCTTTATCAAAGAGAACCATGTAACCCCAATACCCCTCAAATCCAGGAGTCTCAGCCACTTGTTTATGTTAAGCAAGTGACTTCACTAATATAGAGATTTAACTTAGAATACAAAACAGGTAAGAGACAAGAACACAAAGTTCTTGGCGAAAGGAACATTTCTTTCTGTCCAATTGATTTTGAGATTTACCATTAACCAACTTTGCCCTCTCTGCAACTCAAAAGTTAACTTTCATTAAAATGTAAAAGTTCTGGTGGAGGCAGCAAGTGTAGTAATAAAGGGGTAAGGTGAATTGTTATATTAATTATATTTCTGTGCCTATAAAACTGAGAAAAGAAGGTCTGTGTACAAATATCACAAAACATCAATCATTGAATCAATGTGGTTCTTCAGTGCACACTGGAACAAGAAGAAAATTTTGTTGGTGTAAAATTCCGGCATAAATATATTAAAGCTGACAAAAAAAATCAGGGCAAGCTACATCACTTCCTCATACAAAAAAATGTACAAAACATTAGCCTCTAACTAGATAAACATAATACTTGTCTTCACAGTTTGACATCAAGTAACTGTGTGTCTTGAAGTATCGAATTGGAGGGTGATTAAAAAAAAAAAAAAAACTTGTGACACATCAGCTGTCTCAGGTGACTTCGGTCATGGAGGCAGAGTGATTCTGTAAAGACAAGCAGGTGCAATCTCAGAGTTGGGCTGATTGACTCACGTGCACACTCACTCTTCCCTGGCTGTGTTCTTGCTCACTTGTCTCCTGGCTTCGTACAGGCTGTTCCCTCTCCTTGAAATGCTTTTCCGGGACCCCACAAATTATCGCCTTTTCTATTAAATCTTCCCTGATTTTTCAACCAAAAATAAAATAATTTCTGCACCTAAACTTGGTCTCTATATAATTGTCTTATATCATACTTACTCATCCATATTCTAATAAACATTTAAGGATCTCAAAGTAACTTTAGCCACATTCCACATATTTAATGTCGTGTTTTAAGATCAAACAGTTCTAATTTTTGAAAATTTTCTGTATGATTTATTCTTTGAGTCATGAGCTATAGAGAAATGAGTTTAATATTTTCAAGTGCACAGTTTTTTTTGTTTTTAGGGATAGGTATCTTTATTTTTTTTCTTTTCTAGAGAATGTAACCTGTGTGATACAGAGCCTTTACAATGTGAGACTTTTACATGGCTTATTTTCATAATGTTTAATATATTTTGAGGATTATATATAATGCACATTAGATCAATCTTACTAATCATCTATATTTTCACTATATTTTATTTGCTTATTAATTAGAGAGAAATGTGTTACAATCCATAATATGCTTGTGGCTTTGTTCCCTTTTCCTTGTAATTCTATCAATTTGAGCATTTATGGCTTGTTTATATAACTTATTTGTACAGGACCCACCTTCTTGAAGACCCAACATTTCCTCTGTTGTTTGAACTTAAAACCCCCAGTCGGTGGGGCTGGGAAATAACTTTGGAAACTGAGGCTTTAGATATGATTGATTACTATGAGTTTCTTGATTCTTGTTTGTTTCTAAAACACTAGAGATTCATATTATATTCTTGAGAGCCTAACTACACATTTTAGAAACTAAGTATTTTGTTTTTCAATGTACTTCTGTCATATTTGTGAAAACTAGAGCTTGATGCATTTCTTGCCATAATGTGAAAAATGACTTATCCTTCATGTTTTTACTTTTATAATATGCTTCCTTTTTGAAAAAAAAATTGTTCCATGCTTTGTTCAATTACATGTTTATAAGATTCCATTTCAGAGTAAGCGGTAAAGATAGAGTAACTGAATTAGCTAGGAGAACTACGTGGATGGCTTTGGGCCGATTTAACTTTCCAAGTCTCCTATTTATGATATGATGTCTGCAATATCACTAGTTTCAAATCAAGGGGGCCCTTAGAATTCCTCTGGGAATATTTTCTGAAATATAAATATTCTTTTACTTCACGATTGCTGGATTAGAACCTCCTGGACTAAGGTTCTAGGCACCTGGGTCTCAGCACCAATTGGATTCTTTTTCTGGTAAAGAAAAAAAAGGTCTCCCCTCCATCCCAACTCTGGAGACATTGAGAGGCTTTGTACCACACCCAGAGTGAGTTAATATAAGCGTTTCATTTCTAACTTTCTTATAAACTGTGTTCGATAAGCACACAGTTGCCCAACGCTAAGGGCGTGGGGAAGCAGAGCGCAGATGGCTCCAAGCTAGTCTCTTTAGGGTCATGATGACTCTGTGGGATCCTGCGACAGGGTGTCTCTGAGCTTGTAAGAACTCTATGGAACCACAAAATAATGCTTTGGTTTGGTTTCTATAATTACTTACATTTTGGTTTTTATTTAGTACTTGGGAAAGATTTTAGAAAATGTACCCGGTCTCAATCAACTATGCTAAAGGGATCATGGAAGGCAAATATCCAAGTTTGAGTTGATGTTTTAGAAAGGAATTAAAAGCACTGTAGCTCTGGGGGGGTTCCATGTGGTAAAAGGGAAAAGGTGTCTCAGGAGGAGGGAAAGGAGGGTAACCAGGCTCCCTCCCCAAGCAGACAGTCTTCTCCTTGAGTTCTTTTGAACAGTGGGATAGATTTCAAACATATGAGTGCATGCTCTGAAGAGAGGTTCATATTTTCTCTCAGGTTTCAGAAGATCTTCTCCCTGGGAAGATGGTTCTACCCCAGAAATTACAAAGGAGTCAGCTTCTAATAGCAACCACAGCTGTTGGAGTTGACTAAGGAGTCCTTGCCCATGGGAGAAACCACAGGGCGTATTTATTTTAGAAAAACTGTAGCTCAGCTCAAATACACTATCCCTTACTGCATGTTTCCATTTAATGCTAAGTTGCAGATTTCAGAATGGAAATTCTCATGAATGAAGTGCCAGCAAGCGGGACCTTTAGAATGAGATGGGCTTCTTTGAATTTTAACTGGGTGACCTTGGGCAGGTTTCTTAAAATGTTTGTGCTTTACTTAACTTACTGACAAAATAGAATTAATTATAGCAATTGTAGGATTATTGTGAGGACTGAATGTGATGGCTTGCAGTACTTTTCTTTTCTTGACCCAGCAAGTAAAGGGGATAATCATCCTAACTACCCACGAAAACATTTGATGTTAAAGGCAGATGCTTTGTTACTTGAGTCTTCTACAGTTGGTGTGGAAGGCATCACTTGAGAAGTTGACTTTCTATCCAGCGTCCTGTAGCTTCTGTTTGACTAGCCTGTGGAAGTCCTGTTCACTGTTTCTTATTAATTTCTATTTTTCTATGGAGGTGCAGATAGTTACTATGCTGATTTTAGGTTTTTGCTTTTGTCTAAAGTCTCTAGTTCAGGTTTTGCTTCTGGCTTGCCACTGTCTGCCATCAAGCATTTATTTCATGCCTCGTGATTTCCAGGAAATATGGAGAGTAAATAAGACATAGTTCATAGGGTTCAGATCCTCAAGGTCTCCAAGTTCTTGGCAGAGGCAGATATGAAGGGACATTATTGGCATTAGTTGTGCAGGACAATCACACAAGAGTCCATGAGTGTCCTTCGGCCCAAGCCTGGTATTCAGGAAAGGCCTCAGTGTGCCCAGATGGGATGATACACATGGAAATAAAGATACATGGACAGATTTGAAGGAAGTTCAACAACTGCCCATGGTGAATCATAGTATATATTTTTAAAATAATCTTTTATTCTATCTTGTGGAGGATTTTGCAATTCGGTTTGGCAGTTCATTTTTCAATCTAAATGGAATCCCCCCAAATATGACCTAGATGTGTCTATGACATCTAAGGTCACTCTCAGTGGCCCTGAGGGAGAAGAGAGAAAGAAGTCTGGAGAAGGCTTCCAACAGAGGGCTGTGCTTGAGTGGTGTTGGGCAGAAGGAGGTGAAAGGCGGCATGTTCAAGAAAAGTAGACACCACTTAAAAGAACACAGAGACTCTCATATTTGTGGAACTCAGTAAATATTTGTTTGCACTTAAAACTCACCTTTGTCTTCAGTTGCGACACCTCAACAGTAGAGGAGACCACTTTGATCTTATCAGGTACAGAAACATAATTAGATAGGGAAGACCAGAGAAAGTCTCACCATTTCATTACAAAGGATCATGATTTAGCTACTTTATCATTCAACCTGCATCGACAGGCTGTATATAAATAAACCAGTAATAGATTTTTTAGTATGTTACTTCTTAATTACATCAAGTCAAGACTTTCACCTTAGTACAGGCTGAGGGAAAAACAAACAAAACACATGGCTCTGGGTTTGATGGAGAGCCCTAGTTTTCCCAAGATCGAAACAGCTTTAGTGTTTTGTTTTTCTTGCTAATAATATTAGAAAGACTTCAATAAATGTGAAAAAGAAATAGGAGAGTTCATCTCAGAGAGACACCTAATAGTCAATAATCTTTAAATTATTATTTAAAATATTATTTGATACTATATTGATAATTCCAGTGGGAGGTGATTTGCTTTTCCCTTGCACTACCTATGAAAATGTTTTTATAAGGATATAAACAAAAACACGATTTCAAGATGAATGGGTTATTACAGGACAACATATAGCAGGACTCAGCCTGGCCTGACAGTGGAATCCTGATTTGTTATTGTTTTTCCCCTTTTCTGTCTGCTTAAAGAGCCGCTCATCTCAGGTCTCTTGCTTGCTATATGGCCTCAGGCAAGTTCGCTGAACATTGCTATTTTCATATTTCTATTAAAAATTTTAAAAAATGTTTATTTATTTTTGAAGGGTAGAGAGACAGAGTGCGAGCAGGGGAGGCGCAGAGAGAGAGAGAGAGGCACAGAATCTGAAGCGGGCTCCAGGCTCTAAGCTGTCAGCATAGATCTCTAGTGGGGCTCAAACTCACCAACTGTGAGATCATGACCTGAGCTGAAGTCAGATGTTTAAATCACTGAGCCACCCAGGTACCCCCATATTCCTATTTTTAATCTGTGAAGTGGGACTTCTATCCATTCAATAGGTTTTTGTTCAAATAAGAATGTATTTGTAGAGCACCTAGCAACTGTCCCAGGCAAAAATAAGTGCTTGATACTGTCTCTCGAGGCCGCTTTCACTCGGCAAATCTTCTCCATGGCTTTTTCTATCTTCTCGGACAGAATACACTTCTTCATTTGGATTCACAAAGCACCTTGGGGACCTCTGATTCTGCATGTCATATTATGATTACTCATTTATATCCACCTTCCTGATTATCTGTGAGTTCTTTAAGGACAAAGACTATGCAGCTAATTATTTTCTGTATCTCTGACATGAACGAAGGCCCTGATGTAGATAAGTGACCAGTGAGTATGGTTGCATTAACATTTTTGAGCGTAGTCATCAAAATAGATCCAAAAGGACACTTAGTAACCTTTTTAATGTGCTTCCAGCTTACATCTGTCACTGAATGTAACAAAACCTTTCTCTTTCTAAATATTGTCCTAGTCACTAAATCAGATTGGCCTCCCACATAACTGGCCCAAATTTCATAAATGTGGTATTACCTAGTAGGTCACGGTGTCTTAAAACAGCTGGGGTTTAAGTTAGGCATTACGAAGAACTTCCTGAGGATTCATGATTGCCCAGCCCCAGAATAAATACAGGACTAATTGAGAGAAGGTTGAAGTTCTTGAAGCCTTTACATCAGATTTTTATTCTTGTTGAGTGGATTCGGTGGTATCCTGCTTTCAGCAGAGGAATGGATTGGTTCACCTCCCAATTTAACAGACCCTGAGCCTGTGGGTTTGGTTTGCTAAGACCGCTTTACTGTACCTGTGCACTCAAGGTTTCCAGAGGGCTTTCTATCCTTGGGAAAGCCATTAGGGGCACTCCACGGGGATCCTCGGGCTTGGGTTTAGAAGGAGATCCTTGCGTTCCTTTAAAGTTATGGACCACACACATTCCCTGCAGGATGAGGGGAAAGAAGACTGGAGTCAGGCTACAGCCAAGTCGTCGCTGAGGAGGGAGGGCCTTTCCTTCCCTAGAGTATCATTGCCATAGTGACTTTTTTCTTTTGAGCCAGTGGGTCATAGGGGCCATGCAAAGACCTTGGGCATAGTTTAGGGTGTCTGCTGGACATGTTCCAGGGCTGACGAAGCATCTGTGATAATCACCCCATTGAGCCTGTTTCCTCAATTGTGAAACGGAAATAATAACACCTATCTCACAGATTTGTAATGATGAAAAGACACGATGAATGTAAACCATCTCATAATAACAGCTAGTTTGTTGAGGGCCACTCTGTGTCTGGCATTGTCTTGAGGACTTCACCTTCCTTCATTTAACCCACTCAGCATTCTTACAAGGAAGGGACTATTATCATATTCAACTTAGATAAGAAGCAACAGAGAAGTTAGATAACTTGTCCAAAGTCACACAAAGATTTCAACTCCACAGTCTCTTAATCATACTGCTATACTCTTTTGCCTTTTAACAAGTGCCAAATATAAAGCAAACGATCCCTGTTGGCTAATGTTTCACTCCTGCCTAAGATGGTCCTCCTTAAATTAGGTGACTACTATTTGCTTGAGATTAAACTACTCAAAATAGTGGCATTTTCCTTTATTGCTTCCATTAAAATACTTTCCCTCTAAATGACTACTTACTTTTCTTTCTTACTGAGGCCCCCTTCATAACTAGTCTGTTTTTACCATCTTCTCTGTTTCTTTTGCCCTGGTAGAGTTTATCTGTCTTTTCTATATTCAGTATCTTTGAATCTTTCTTGTCACTCTTCAAACCCTGTAGAACATTTGTATAAATAGTCTCTACGTTGCTTTATTCCATCTCACTCTCCAGCTCTGCTTAAATCCCCTAGATTCAGGAAATGGGGGAACTAGGAGGTGTGGGAGCTCTGGAATTGGAAAGTCAGATTTATGGCTTATTGGTTGGGTGGCCATTGGGCAAGTTATTTATCTTTGAGCCCCATTTTCTTCATCTGTAAAATGAGGATAAGAATATTGTTAGGCTTCTCCTAGGAGCATATGATTTGGTGTATATAAAGACTAGGACACATAGTAATTGCCCAAATAATCATCCACATATTTTGGTATGGGTCTCTAGATGATTAGGGCTCTTTCGTGCAATATAGCCACAATTTAAAAAAAAATCTTTACAGGAAACACAAAACAATAATGCATGTGTGCTCTAAGTATGTTCCTGGTCTCAGACTCTTCTCTTCCTGTCTTCCTCTCTAAGTCTCCACTTTGGAAGGCTTCCAGTCTCTTCAAAGACATCTTTCCCCTCCCATTTCCAAGCTCAGTGTGTGTGCATGTGAGGTGTGTACATGTGCACAAGCAGATAACAGGGAGAGCATGGGGTCTGTCTCTGTAGGGGCCATTCAGTAGGAATTCTGGGTCTTACATAAAGATCATTTGTGGAAAACAAAATCTGACATTTGCCATCAACTGGGAAGGCAATAACAGAGCAAACGGTCCCTAAGCAGTAGGAAACAGGGCTGCACGTTAGTGAGAGAAAGGAAGTTTAATACTAAGGCAGAGTTTGTACACGTGGCCTTAGAAAATGCAAGGGATTTCACAGATTTCATCCCATAAAGACCTCATGAAATAGCTCGGGACAGTATGTACTATTCTTTCTCTCTAGCTGGGAATATTGGGCTCGTGACTGATGGAGAGCAAAATTGTTTGGCTTTTGAGCCTAAGCCTTCACTGATGAACTATCGATCTATGTTTGAAAACCCCCTCTTCTCTTGAAGCCACCCATACTCTTCCCAAACTCTTTTAGTAAGCAATCATGGGAAAATATCTCCTATGAGAGATCAACAGCTCAGGATCATTCAGCACTGCTTTTCCTGAAGCTTCACCCAGTCAATTTGCATTGAAGTCCTCCATCTTTTACTTTAGAAAGAAAGCCTGGGTTCATTTAAGATAATTTTGAATTAAAATGAAGCTTTCCCATCTCCATTGGGAGATCAGTGTTTTGAACAAATGGGAGCATTTCCTGTATGTCAGCAGGTAGAAGTGTTAGAAAAACTCTTGAGTTAGAAGTTAGGAGAGGCATAGGTGTATTTAGTATGTTGGGAAGAGCAAGGAGGAGGGTCAGTGCAAGGAAGAATCGTCTATGTATAATGCCAGTCTCTTTGGGTGCTTTGGATGGGGATAGGCAAATTGGGAGGAGGGACATTCAGACTGTGATGGCTATTGTCTTTTAGGGGAAAGTTGATGAATTTTACTAGGGGATTAATTTCATGCACAACATAGGACTCTCCAGGCCCAGTGATTTACTTCCAGGTATGTTTTAAATCCCTGAAGAGTATTTAAAAATTGTACCTCTGTGGTGTGTCCCTGTGATAAAATACTACACAGCAAGAAAGAGAAATGAATTATTGATACTTGCTACAATGGATGGATCTCAAAATAATCATGCCAGGTGAAAGATGGCCAAAAATGAGTTTATACTATATAGTTCCATATAGGCAAACTAATATAGAGTGTTGGAGAGATTAGTGGTTGCTTGGGAATGAGGGGAATGGATGAGGGAGAGAAGGACATATCTGTATGTCAAAATTTATCAAATTGTACATTTCATGTGGCATCTATTATCTGCCTATTATAGTTCAACAAAACTGTAAAAAAAAAAAAAGACAAAAACAATAAAAATTAACCTCCTCTTCTTCCAGTTGTAAGGCCACAAGTCTAAACGTCTAAACCAAACTGACTCCATGACAGGCTTTAAGTTTCCCCTCTAAACTAGAAGGCCTGGGTTTCAGCTTCCCCAAAACTATCAGGTAGTTACACATTGCCCAAGGCAGGAGTAACCAAGGGTTAGGAAAGGCCAGCGACCACCCCTCCACATTGTTAAGGGAGAGGTCTGGAGATAGAAACTATAGATAGGACCCTGTTACCTAATGTTAAAGCCGAGTAAGACCCTAGGCTCACTCTGTGATTGGTTAAATTTAAAAAAAAAATTTTTTTTAAATGTTTTATTTATTTCTAGGAGAGAGAGAGAGAGACAGCGTGAGCAGGGGAGGGTCAGAGAGAGAGGGAGTCACAGACTGAAACAGGCTCCAGGCTCTGAGCTGGCAGTCAGCACAGAGCCCCAAGCGGGGCTCGAACCCACGAACCACGAGATCATGACCTGAGCGAAAGTCGGACGCTCAACCAACTAAGCCACCAGGCGCCCCTGTGATTGGTTAAATTTAAAGGTACTCTAAACATTGTAATTGGATCCCGCCAAAAGTAACGAATACTCTAGACAATGTGTATGGTCAAACCCTCTGTCAATGATGTTGTATAATTATGAATGGATCACTGTTCCCATGTCACAACTTCTGTAACTCCCCCATCACAAACCCCATAAAAACCCTACTCTGCCCTTGTTCCGGGCTCTCAGCATGGATCCATTGCATTGGTGAGGTCTGGGAGCCCGAGCTTAAGCCCGTAATAAAGCCCTTTGCTTTTGCATACGTGACTCCGACTCCTTGGTGGTCTTGGGATTTTGGGGAGATCGCGATCTGGGCATAACACAATCCAACTGAGATTAAGAAGTTTCCTAGTTGAGCAGGTGGTGAGGCCCACATTTATTTGAGGAACTAAAATCATCAGAAAAGTAAAGATATGGAGAAAATTATATTAGCCAAAACTCTTCTCCAGAAAGATTATTAAATGTGGTTGAGAAGCCACTTCTACTGGAAAGTAGCTGCCCAAGAGCCATCTGTAGGTGATAGCAGATGCCTTCTAAAAAGTCTGGGTGTGGCTAGAGAAATGTTTTCATGCAGTGAGTGAGATATGCAAGTCTGGGCCAGAGCGGAGTTTCTGAGGGTGCTGGAGAAGGGGCTGTCTGCTTCTGCCCAGGCTCTTTGTTTTCTGTTCTTCCTTCAAGCAACACTTTCTGCTCTCAATACATTCTGAACAGATCTTTAAAGAACATTGCTTTAAAGAATAAAGAACACTGCTTTGAAGGTATGCTAACTTCCTAGTCTGCTGGACCCCTGTTCCCAGCCCAGTGTCGAAGGAAGTCCTCCACAGGCATTCTTCTCTCTGACCACAGGGGGGAATATGCAGTCAGATTTCTGAACGAAAGGGTGCTTCAGAAGTCATTTTTATTCTTGTAGCAAAAGGATGCATAATACTTGGGAGAAAATCGCAACTCACAAAGCTGGGGCAGGAGGAACACGGACTTACACTGTGCAGTCTGGCTAACCTGACTTGCCGTGATCCCGGACAGCCTTTCAGAGGGCACGAGAGGGGAGAAAGTGGAAAGCGGGGACGCTAACCTACCAGAAAGAGGGCTACCGCAGTGCCCAGGATGAAGCCCGCAATCACGTCGGAGCAGTGGTTCCGATATTCAGAGACCCGATTGAGGCCTGTCAGGAAGGCTGTGCAGAGGGTCCCGAGGCACAGCACTGGTTTAGCCAGTCGACTGCTCTTTGTCTTGATTGTGCTTGTGATGTACATCTGGAATAGGACAGAGACCAGCAAGTGACAGGCAGCCTCCTCGTGTGGTGCAAACACATGCATGCGCATACATGCACCAGCACGTGCAACAGCGGCGGTGCCAGAGTGGCCACACTGACTAGTTGAACAATTCTGCTAAGTCACGGAGGAAAGAATTTGGGTAGGAAACCAGTGCGGCCGGAACAGCGGAGAGCCATACCCTAATCATGTCGCTTTGTGTTCTAGTGGGTCCGTAAACAGAAATAGCCATGCAGAGAGTGACTGTGTAATAAAGATCAGAGTCAGGGCATACAGGTTTTATGCAATAAATTAAAGAATCATTTGGGGGTGTTAGGAAACCCACATAGAATCTCAGATACCAAAGAAACCTTTTGGGAGAATAAATTTTATGAAAGAGAAGATCAGGTAGGGGAGTGGCTAGTACATTTTACTTTTGGTGTCTTCCGGAGTTCTAGCTGATCCTCCACACTTGTAGGCAAAAATTTAAAAGCACTGACTGGTTAGCTGGCTGACTGCATTAGGACTTCCGGATGAGTATGTCACACAAACAGGTTTTAGTTGTGCTGGGAAACTGAGTCTCTCATTCCTTGGAACATCTGTGATTGGCTCTCTTCATTCATTTACTCTAGTGTGTGTGTTTTTTTTATTTTTTAAGTGTTTCTTTGAGAGAGAGAGTGCAAGTGGGGAGAGGCAGAGGGAGGGGGACAGAGGATCTGAAGTGGGCACCGCGCTGCCAGCGAGTGAGTCTTAAGCGAGGCTGGAACTCACCCACCGTGAGATCATGACCTGAGCAGAAGTTGGATGCTCAACCTACTGAGCCACCCAGGTGCCCCTATTCTAATTTTTTTTAAACATTTTTTTGAGAGATAGAGTGAGACAGAGCATGAGCAGGGAGGGTCAGAGAGACAAGGAGACACAGAATCTGAAGCAGGCACCAGGCTCTGAGCAAGCGTTCAGCACAGAGCCCGTTGCGGGGCTCCAACCCACTAATTGTGAGATCATGACCTGAACCCGACGCTTAACGGACTGAGCCACTCAGGCGCCCCAGGTGCCCCTATTCTAGAAGCGTTTTAAAATATTGAACTCGGTTTTAAAATATCGAACTTTTCTATGGATTCCACGACATCCAAAAGGCTGGGAAAGGATTTCCTGACTTGAGGAAAGGATGATGCAATTTATGACACCTAAGATGTGGACTGTTCTTATGTACTGTGAGGGGCTTGGCAACACTCTTAAAGTTTCATCGGCTCAGTTATCAAATGTGTATGGCCTCTTTCAAAGACATAAATGTGGTTAGATCACTTGCGGCAATGGTTATAAGAAACCACTAGAGGGCATTACTGATCCATCTCATCATTTCTTTAAAATTGTGATAAATGAGTCTGCAACTCTGAGAAACAGTATGCTAATACCTACAGTCTATAGTGTGTTAGTAAGGGCTCAGCACATACATGTTCAATGGATGCCTTTTACAATATTACAACGGAAACTGTTAATTTTGTAGAATGATGTTTCAACAGTGGTGTGAATAGAGAAGATGGAATTCTCTATCATATGTAATAGACCTACGAAAGTATGGTTTGATCAGTTACACAAATTAGGGCACATTACACCATTCTGGGGCTGTATAGGAAATGTTACTTAACATCTATACAAGATATATTTAACTTCAGTGTTTTATCTTTTTATGTTGTTTTTTAATTACACCCTTTATCAATCTTTCCTATAAGATTACAAACTATTAAGAGATGGACTTAGGGTTAGTATTCTCTACAGTATTAACTAGTACTTAGGAGATCCTTGTTGAGTAATTTGTGAAAGCACTTCGCACATAACAGGGGCTAAAAAAAGTTTCACACATTGGAGTCTTGTATCAGGGTTTATCTGATTATAGTCTGTCTGTGGGGCATGATTTGAATTGGATTATATCTAAGTCCTTGAAAACATCTGCTATAGCAGCATCTATTCTGAGTGAACAGACTTTTTTCTCAAAAGAAATGTATATCTCATTTGATGAGACAATAGATTATTATGAGTAACAGATTTATTTTTATAATTATGTTCTACAAATTTCACACAGCAGTGCTTTGAGCTTGATAAATATGCAGAAAAGGGTTCAAGAGTACATCGCTTCATAGAACTTAGGCTCTAGATAATTTAGAACAAATGGATATTTTGAAAGTTGGAGAACATGCCAAATGCCCGAGAGGCCTTTCTTTGTTTAAAGAATATGTGGGCTCTCTGCCTGCCTATCTATCTGTCTGTCTGTCTGTCTATCATAAAGCAAGGCTCACCAAGCTACAATTGATCTGTTTGAGGCTTCTAGATTATCTAGATGCAGGTTTCCTAATGTGGGGCAGCTGAAATAAATAATAATTTATCTCATATTCATTAAAGAGTAGACTTAAAAAGGAATAACTAGGAAGACTAATTTTGGGTAATCTGTGTTTGACAAATTCATCCTACTGATGTGATCCTGTGAATGTGGGGCCAAAGAATCATTGTTTTAAAGAGTATTCAGCAATTTACTTGACGCTGTACTCAGCAGACTAAATGTGTGGTCAGTCCCCTTCTTTCCGCCCGGAATGTACGCCTCCGGGTGCTGGCAGGAGCACCCTTCCATCAGAGGCAGACTTTCATCAGGGTGCAGTTACCCTCACTTGAGGGGGGTGGGAACACGCTCCAGTGGGGTGTGAGGCGAGTCTTGCTCAGAACCTCTGGGAAGAATGGATTATTTGAAAGGGGTCTTTCCTCTACTTTCTCCTTCCCTTTCATTGAGAATCACTAGACTAGTCCCACCTGGAACATACATTAAGTTCAAGTAAGGAAAAGATGTGTTTTTGACCAATTGTTGCTCTCTACTTCTGTGCTCTTGTTTCTAAGGAAGCATAGGCCAGAGAAAGGAGAGATGACGTCATTTCCAAAATGGATGCAGTTCAAGAGTAGGAAAGTAAGAGGGACAGCATCTTTTCTTCTTGTATTTTAAGATGTGGGACACACTTTAGGTTTTCTCTGTGAAGAAAGCAAACAATGTAAAGAGAACATTATACCCTAGCTGGGGCAGTCAGAGCCTGTAGGATTTGGGGAGTGGTATCCAGGGAACTTAGGCGTGTTGGAGTCTTGTAGGATCACCCTTCTGTTCCGGCTAAGTGGTGAAGAAGAGTGTCAGGAGGAGCAGAGGAAGGCTGTGTTTTTATGCCGGTCCCGTTGCACCATCCAGGCAGCCATTCACATTAACGCCCACACCTGCAAACTTGTAGGCAGGTGTAAGAAATGTATGCTGTTCTGGGACCAATGAAAACTTTGGCAAAGAGTGCTGTTGTGAGCAGTGGGAGACTCCCCGACAGGGTGCCAGGAGCCTAGGGCCAGCTCTAACTGTGGGGTTCTTACCTCTTTCTCTGGGGCTGTTTCTACATCTGTAAAATGGGAAGATTTGACTAAGAGATTATCCACATTCCCAAATCAGCATCCTCTGGCAGCTCGGTATGTGACCCTGGGGTGCGGGGGTGGGGGCGACAGCATGACGCTGTACAGGAGACACATGCTGTAACATGACTTTAAAAGTCACTCTGAGTGACAGTGACCGAAGAATGAAGGGGAGGAGGGCAGAGAGAGACACACAGCCCAGCCCACAACTCATCTTAGGAGTGCTGGCAAGGCTGGGCTACTCACCGTGGCATATAAGGCGGAATAAATGCTCAGAGCAGCGTGTTTGGAGGGAAAGGATCTCCGAGCCTTTTCTATCACTTCCATGTCCCCGGTACAAATGTTGCCATTGTTTATGAACTGGTGGTGTGCTCGGCAGTCTGTGCTGGTGTAGTTCGGCTTGCACACTGTCAGGAAGTATGGTGTTAGGTGCCCCGTGACCACTTGTCCGGCGTTTACAAAAATGTCAGTAGCAAAAAGTCCGAAGGCAAATACCCCTACAAGGAGATTTGAAAGGATTAGGAATGGTGCACCATCGGTTGGTTTTGTCTCTGAGAGAGCCTATCAAAGAGGACCTCGCCAAATTGTCCCCCCAGCCTTTATCTTTGCAGGGCTTCCCAAATCATCATTCCATCCAAACTGATGCAGATACTCTGCTGTTAGCATTTTAGTGTTTTGTGTAAATCAGAAGCAGCATGTTCTAATGGGAAGGACTAGAATTTGGGGAATCATACAGATCTGGGCTCCATCTGGCCCCAACGTTGCTGACATTCGCAGAAGGTATTTGCCTTCTCTGAACCTTCATACCTACAGTCACAAAATGGTTTGGGGGAGTGATACCTCAGAAAGAAGTTGGCAAGAGGAAATAGGATAGGTACAAAATACTCACTACGGGGCCTGGCTTCAATAGCTACTCCACATTGGGTTTTTTTGTTTTTTTTTCCCCAATAGGAAAATCTATTTTGCCTGCTCCTGTTTGGAAATGCAAATACTCTGAGGAGGAGGAGGGGATATTTATGACATCATGGTGGGTGAGAGTGAATGAGACTGTCAGGGAGTTATCCCTGAAAGGGAGAAAAAAGGTCATTTCAGAACCGTTGAATGAATTAGATGTTTCATTGGATGTTGGGCAGAGAGAATGAGAGAGGGGGAGTGTTACAGACAAATGTTGGTGACTATCAGTTTCGTACTGCTGCTGTAAAAAATTACCACAAACTGAGTGGCTTAAAACAACACAAGTGTATCTTCTTATAGCTCGAGAGGTCTGAAGTCCAAAATAGGTTTCCCTGGGGGTAAAAGCAAAGTGTTAGCAGGGTTGTGTTTCTTCTGGAAGCTTGAGGGTAGAAGTCATTCCTTGCCTTTCCCAGCTTCTAAGCTGCTTTCTTTCCTCATCTGTGACCCCCTTCTAGCAATTATATCACTATGACCTCTGTCCTCCCGTTATGACTCAGTTTCCTGCCTCCCTCTCTTTTTTTTTTTTTTTTTTTAAGTTTTAGTTACCTTGAAAGACGGGGAGAGAAAGAGAGCAGGAGAGGGACACAGAGAGAGACAGAGAATTCCAAGCAGGCTCTATGATGCCAGTGCAAAGCCCGATGTGAGGCTCAAACTCACAAACTATGAGATCATGACCTGAGCTGAAGACAAGAGTGGGATGCTTAACCCATTGAGCCACCCAGGCCCCGCCTGCCTCCTTCTTATAAGAACCTTTCGATTAAATTGGGTTCACCTGACCAACCCAGGATACTCTCATCTCAAAAGCCTGAGTTTAATCACACCTGTAAATTCCTGTTTGTCATATAAGGTAACAAATCCACAGTTTCCAGGGATCAGGATATGGACATTTTGGGAGAGAAGGGGATTACTCTTTTTGCCACACTGATTTTGCTGTTTGGCTGAATCCTGTGGGTAGGCTGTATTTCCTGGACTTTATCTGTCCTCTGGAAAATTCCACAGGATTAGTCCCAATAAGATTGAACATGGTAAAGCAGAATTCCTTGTAGGAAGCTTCAGTGTGAACACTTTCAAAGCCTACACAGTACAGGTCTAGATTATTGGTGGACTATTGTCTGTTAAATATATCAAAGGCGGCTGTGCAGAGTCGAGGTACATACAAGTTGCTTGAAGGGATAAAGACTTCCCACATGTAGCTCAATTATGTGAGACGTTGGCAAGCGTGAGAGTCAGTGTTAACCCTTGTAAATGTCAAGGATCTGCTATAGTCTCAATTAAATTTCTACCCAGCTTTGACTCCCATATTCAATGCCCTCCATCTGCAAATTGTGCTGATATCAGCACCCAAAAGTTGATCCATTACAGCAGAAGTGAAGACAAGTTTGGCTGAAACCTTCATCCGGTTTTCATTTTGATCTGTATTGATTGCTATAATTTTCTTTTTTGTGGCTTTGCCAGGATGTGCTTTATCACAATGAGAGCTGGCTCTTTTAATAGCTTCAGCCAGCTCACTCTCAGAGGGTCTGACCTCTGAGAGTAGGCAATCATTGATCATTCGAGGCAATTTTCACCCCCAGGTTCAGGAAGTCTGAATGGTTCGAGAATTTTTTTTTTTTTTTTTTTTTTTTACACCTTTAAGCAAGATTCTTAGACTTAGGTCTCTGGCTTTTTCAAGGGGGCGATAAGTCTGTCTGGGCATACTTTTCTGGGAAACCAGGGTAATTTATGATTTGGAAAGGGACAAGTGACAGCACTTTCCTCTGGCATTTTGTCAGAAGTGCTTCCAATTAGGGCAGGTTCTTTCTGAGACATGATTTCTAGGCTCCTTGGATGGGTGTCTGAAATGCCAGCTGTGTGGTCCATGGTGACTCTGTGATGGGCACCTCTCCTCTTTATTGTCCTGTGATATTTTTGTAGAAAGTTGCTTTCCCCTCTTCTCTGCCTCTTTAGGATCATCCCTGCTTCTCCTAATGGCTTAACAAGCATCTGCTTTCCAAACAGTTCATTCTGGTGTATTTGATCTAGCTTCAGAGAGGCACTGTCATGGGCCACCTGGCTGTCACAGGCCAGGCCAACAAAGGGCGGCAGAACGTGCAGCACCGATTCACAGACAATGTCCTATCACTTGGGCTTTTGTAAGACACTCCAGCCATTGCTCTTAACCCTGAGCTACTTGTGTGTATTTTACAAGCCTCAGAAGCTAATAACAGCTCCTTTTGTGCTCAGGGTCAGGTGAATACCATCATGTTGCAGCGCATGATCTGAAGGAGACGTTTTTAAAATGTCTATAGAAACTACCTTGGTGTCAAAAAATTCTTTAAGTGAGGTCATATTTTTGAAATTTTAACAGATACATTTTTCATTCCTATAACCCTCCCTAGTGGCTTCTATTTATCCTATGAATCTGCTCCCAATAGTGTTCCTTGCTTCAGGGGAGCTCATCACATTTATGAATGAATTTATAGCTGACACAATTGCCTAAAAGTAAAGTGCTTTTGATTTGCCAGGGCTGTGTGCTTGAGACACTTGTTACTGTTTTTGCTTTGTTTGGAATTCCAAAAAGGCTTAGATGGGAAGGCTACGAGCCACTGAGTTTCTAAAATCAACCCTAAAGCGGGAGTGGGGGGTGGGGGATGTGGCTGAGGGTGCCACACAAGGAGGAGCCAGAACTCTGGCTGAAGGAGTGAAGAGGCACTCCCATGCGTCCCGCCTCACTGGCTATCAAATCCAGGGGCAGGGCAATGGAAGTCTCCAGAATAATTTCTGGAAATCCATTTGAAGAGTGTCCTAACCCACTCAGGGTGTAGCTCAGGAGCCCTGCAAGCCTTTTAGAGAAGCTTCACACCCAGAGTGGTATCAGACTATGGGTACCTGCATTAGCAATGGCAGAGGGAAGGTCATATTGGTTGAGGCCAAGGGCCACCTCACAAGACTCATACGTTCTGGTGTGGTGTGGGGTAAGCAGTTGTAAATTCCCACATCCCTAGGGGATGATGGGCATTGGAATGCTGACAGGCTCAAGAAGCTAGAAGGGCCTGGGATTAGGACAAAGAGATTGATAATGATATCTGCGGTCCTTGTCAGGATGACATATGTCAGCTAAGGAAACCTGAGCATGCCTCTTCTTTGTTTTTGTTTTTTTAAAGCTTATTTATTTCTTTTGAGAGAGACAGAGACAGCATGAGTGGGGGAAGGGCAGAGAGAGTGAGTGAGGGAGAGAGAGAATTCCAAGCAGGCTCCACACTGTCAGCCAAGAGCCCAATGTGGGGCTGCAACTCATGAACCATGAGATCATGACCTGAGCTGAACCTAACAGTTGGATGCTTAACTGACTGAGCCACCCAGGTGCCCCGGCCTCTTCGTTGTGTAAATATGATACCCATCAGAGAAGCCCAAGGATAAAGAAAGAGGAAAATGGAGGTATTAAAAAGTCCTTATTTTTTTCCTTAGGAGTCTATCTGGGTCCATCTGATCTCAGTCTGTCTTTGGACAAATTAGGATCTTTGATCACTAGTAATCTGGGACATGGAGGGCAAATTCTGGGACCCAGTCCCTGCTATGGAATCAGTGCAGGGTTCTCCCCTTTAACTCAACCACGAACATAGCAGAACAGTGACATAACTAGGAAATGTGCATGAGGAGAACCACTAAATCCACAGATAACTGGCATGCTGGAAAAACAGGACTCCTACCAGGATGCCGACTGGCCTTCTAAACAAAGAACTGGTCAAATACATAACCAGACTGTGTGGTGTAAGGAGGATGCTATTACTTTCCACACAGATGATCTTCACTGGGAAGTCTAGACCCAGACAGTAGGTTGGTAATGGGATGAGTAGGGGCTGCAAAGGGGGGGGGGGGGGGGTAGGTGAGGGAAAGACTACAGTCCTTTTAGCTACAAAGATCCTGTGACCTTTAGAGGTGGGGCCTCTAAGTTGAAGGCCAACTGCTCCATATTAAATCATAAATGTGTAATTTCCAGTGTAACATGGCAGCTCGCTGACAGCCTCTGGTAGGGCGTCTCTCGGTTGTCTACTCAAGTACACATGATGCCTATGAAAAAAGATGGGAACTCATAACATCAACCCAAAGGGAGAATTGGTAAGGGATTTCCATTATCAGTAAGTGACATGGAGTGAATTTACTCTCGCTCTGTCTCTGTCTCTCTCTCATTTTACGTCATGAAAACACGCATAGTTTTATTTCATGAAAAACTCAAGCTTCTCCTTAGAAAACAGAGGTCAGGGGAGAAAACCTTGGGAGAGATTTCCTTTCTGTCCGACCATCTGGCCCCTGACTCAGAGATTCAGGATTTAGATTGCTCAGAAATAGGGCTGGAGTCATTCCATTGGATGAGGTCTGCTCTTTGAATTTGTCTGAAACTCTTTCCTCTCCTTCTTCATTCTCCTAAATGTATTCGGAGACACACTCCTGGACAGCAAGTCAGCGGAAGAGGCAGAGGCATGGGCAGTAGCATCTTCTGGGAGGAACGGACCCACGTGCTCTAGGGAACAGTGCCTGCTGGGCCTTGTAGTTTTGTGTGCTTTTCAACTTTACAGGAGTGGGGGTGCAAGGAGATGCCAGTGCCCTGGACTTGAGGATCTCCAGCAGAAAGCCTGCTACCCGGGGACTGGACTCAGGCTGTGCACACCTCCCTGCTCTCAAGCTGTAGTTCTGAGGAGTGGGCCAAGAGCAAGCCACATTTCTGTGGATGAATACTGTGTAGAGGTCTTGCCTCACTTAGAAGTGAATAGGGAGAGAGGTGCCTGGGTGGCTTGGTCAGTTAAGTGTCTGACTCTTGATCTTGGCTCTGTCATGATCTCACAGTTCGTGAGACTGAGCCCCGTGTTGGGCTCTGTGGTGACAGTGTGGAGTTTGCTTGGGATTCTCTCTGCCCACCTCCCCTCAAAATAAATAAGTAAACAACCCAAAAGAGCAAGTAGGCACGGGCGCCTGGGTAGCTCAGTTGGTTAAGTGTCCAACTTCAGCTCAGGTCATGATCTCGGCCCTGTGTTGGGCTCTCTGCTGTCAGCACAGAGTCCTCTTAGGATCCTCTGTCCCTTTCTCTTTCTGCCCACTGCCGCCCCCCAACTTGTGCTCACTTAAGTGCTCTCTCTCTCTCAAAAATAAATAAACATTAAAGAAAAAGAGTGAATAGAGAGAAAGAAACAATCACATACTCAAAAATATTTCTATTTGAGACTAGTAGGAATTTTACATTTGTGTGATTATTGAGTAATGTCCGTCTCTCCCATGAGAATTGTAGAATATACAAGCTCAGAGCACTGACCACATCTATTTTAACACGGCACGCTACGTACCTAGTATCAAATGTGGCACACAGTAAATATTTCATACATTTTTGTGGATCAATCCATGAACTGCTAAAGAAACTTCAGAGCAATAATAGGAGAAGAGGATAAAAAAGCATAGGAACTTGTCTGAATTTTCTAACTCATGTTGTTGTCTCACATCCTTGATTCTACTGAACACAGGGTTGATATCAAACCAGTTAGCATGTAAGCTGTAGGGACTATGTCTCTTTTTTATAAACTTCACAAAGTCTTGTGTAGTCCCACTTAGCAAATAAAGAGAATAATTGAAAACTGAGACTATGTAAATGTCTCATGAGTAGGGACACTTGTAAGTCCTCATTTGTGAATTAAATGATTTTTTTTAATGTTTTATTTATTTCTAGGAGACAGAGAGAGAGAGAGACAGCGTGAGCAGGGGAGGGTCAGAGAGAGAGGGAGTCACAGACTGAAACAGGCTCCAGGCTCTGAGCTGGCAGTCAGCACAGAGCCCGACGTGGGGCTAGAACCCACGAACCGTGAGATCATGACCTAAGCGAAAGTCGGACGCTTAACCAACTAAGCCACCCAGGCGTCCCATGAATTAAGTGATTTTTGATGCAGCGAGAATGAAAAAAGAGCCTTAAGGTGGTATATGGAGATCCCTGCCTATATACATAGGAGAGACTTCCTCCTGGGGAGATCTGTGAAGCCCGAGAAATCCAGAAATCATGACCAATTTGGGTATAGTTTTAGACACCTTTGAGAGAAATGTCCCCATTTCTGATGCTGAGAAGTTGCAATGCTTGTCAGTTTAAATATTAACCCAGGGACACATGAAATCATGGCTCCTACCATTCTCACATAGAAAAACTAAAATATAGAACTTTAAAAAAGAAAAGAATATTGAAAAAGACATAAAAATGAGTTATCTGGGTTAGGTCGGTCACAGTACTCTCTGAAAAGGGGAAGGACTCCCACTCCTCCATCAACATTCTTTCTCAGCCTCTCATGAACATTTCTGAAAGGGGGCCGATCCTGTGTCTATGTTTAGCAAAACAATGCAGTGAAAGAGAGGATTGAAGAACTATTGTGTTATGTGCCATTGAGAACGTTTCAACATTTGCTCGTGTTCAAAACGTAACCAGCTTTGTGAATCTTTTGTCATAGTTTTCCTACTGTGACATTCGAGCAACAAGGAAACCCACCCTCGAATCAATTCCTGGCCTTTGTTTTAGTGGCAAAATGGATGAAAAGCTTATCCCACAGGAACAAGTAGAAGCAAGTGGCATGAGTTCATCAGTGTCATTTTCAGCAGTGGAAGGGGAACTACCTAAGGAATTTTTATGGTCCGTTTCCTCATGCACATTCTGATTCAATCACCAACTCTTAATTTTGGATCCTATCTTTCATCAAACCTCTGGAACACAAGGTACAAAGAAATGCACAGAGTTCCTTTTTGCTTTTACTTGTCACATCAAGATCCTTAGTGGAATCTCAGTGGAGACAGTCATTTAGCTGTTGCTGTCAATTCAGCTGTGAAGACCATTCTTTCAAGAAATAACCATTGCTTTAGGAAAAGGTAAGTAGGTGAAATGTCTTTTTTTATTTTTGAGAGAGAGAGAGTAGGAGCAGGGGAGAGGGGGAGAGAGAGAGAGAGAGAGAGAGAGAGAGAGAGTCTCAAGCAGGCTCCATGCCCAGTGAGAAGCCTGACCCAAGGCTTGATCTCATGACCTGAGCCAAAATCAAGAGTAAGATGCTTAACTGACTGAGCAACCCAGGTACCCTAGAATGTCTTCTTTTTAATATGATTTATTCAAACTGAAAGTTTCCCAATGAAGAGACTTATCTGTGTTACCATGTTCATCCCATTTCCTTATAAGGCTATACTGCACAGGTGAGATATTTAAATAAGAGTGCCATGGATACTAGGTAATGATAATAAAGATAATAAAAAGAATAGCTAACACGCTGTACTTAGTATGTACTAGATATTGGTCTAAATGCTTTAGAATATAGTTCACTCAGTTGGCACCACAACTCTATGAGTTAGACACTGTTAGTATCTCCGCATTTCACAGAGACGTCAGTTAACTGGACCAAGAAGAGCTGAGATTAGAAACTAAATAGTATGGCTCTAAATCCACACTCTTTCTTTAAGCTGATTTATTTTGTAAGAACATTTTGTAATTTGTGAGCTTGATATAGATACTAGTTACCACTATTTTTGTAACTGAGGGAAATAAATGTTCTCAGTACATTTTATTATTTTAATGATTATTTATTTTTGAAAGAGAGAGAGCGTGCGAGTGAGGGGCAGAGAGTGAGGGCACAGAAGATCTGAACTGGGCTCTGTGCTGACAGCAGAGAGCCCAATCTGGGGCTCAAACTCACAAACCACAAGATCAAGACCTGAGCCCAAGTCAGATGCTTAACTGAGTGAGCCACCCAGGCTTGATTATAAAGTTATTTTTAAAACAAAGGAAAGAAATAAGGACCCTATAATTCTAACAGCCTCAATCAAATATTCGACTCCATATGTGTTATTCATTCTCTGTAATAATAAAGTGCCTTTTACAATATGATGAGCTGGTGGTTTTAAAAAATACCTCATATTTGACATTATAACCACTCATCATGATAAATGATGAAGGATAATTACTTAATAAAGATGATGGGTAATCAACTAGAACCCTCCCCTCCCCAAATATTTTTATAAATGGAAGAATAAACAAACACATCTCTACTTCCCCAAAGCATAAAATTACATTTCTTGATGACATGGTTTCATCTCAACTGGAGTGTCTTTTTTAGCCCTCCTTTCTGAGGACAGTTTCTCAGTGTTTTTCTCTCTCAAATGTCTGACTCTACTTTTACTCCTGCTGGCCTTTAAATGACTGCCTCTCAATTCCCCTAGGCAGTGTGCATCCAAATGCTGCTTGAGGGAGACAAAGATCCTAAAAGTTTGCCAGAGGCAGTTGAATTTTACATCAAATGGAGAAGGTGGGTTCAGGTAAGTCTAGGAAGTATGCCCTAGATAGAAACTAAATGTGGAGAGGGAAGATTTTAGATTCCTTACCTACCAAAGAACCTAACAACGGGCAAATCAAATTCTGAAGGGCTTCCAAATAGCAGCTCCTGAGTTCTGTCCTTTCTGATAACATTTGTAAGTTTCTAAAAACAAAGCTGGTGGTTTGATTTCACTCCATTCCCACCACTGACCAGCATCAAGCCCTGTTGGTAACAGATAACTGATCTGGTGCTGTCGCCCTCTGCTTGATGCATTTCCTAATCACTCTTAACATGTTCTAATGCAATCATTTCACTTGTTTCCAAAGCACCATTTTTTAAATTGAGGTATAATTGACATAGAGCATTAGTTTTTTAAAAAAAATTTTAAATATTTTTATTTGTTTCTGAGAGAGAGAGAGAGAGACAGACAGACAGACAGACAGAGAGCCAGCAGGGGAGGGGCAGAGAGAGAGAGAGGGAGACAAAGAATTCAAAGCAGGCTCCAGGCTCTGAGCTGTCAGCACAGAGCCTGATGTGGGGCTCAAACTTGTGAAAAGTGAGATCATGACGTAAGCTGAAGTCAGATGCTTACCTGACTGAGCCACCCAGACTCCCTGAACATTAGTTTCAAGTGTGCTGTATAATGATTCGATATTTGCATATATTGCAAATTTTATTTTTCACCTAGAAGGCTTTGAAACCACACTTTATCGATTGTTGGACTTCATTTCCAATATTCAGACAGTATTTTTGTATCTCACTATGCCTAATTTTGTGATGTGTGTGGAATCTTCATAGTAAAAATATTCACATAACATTTTAAGCAAAATCTAAAGCATACTTGTTTTCTTAAATTTTTAAAACTGAGGGTGGTCCTGCTCCCTGGAGCATTTTGCAATGTTCAGAGACATTTTTGATTGTCACCAGTGGGACAGGGGTCTGGTGTCATCTGACACCTGGTGTATAGAGGTCAGGGATGCTACTGAACAGCCTGGAAAGCACAGGACAGTCCCCTGCCTCTATGCAGAAAAGAGTGATCTGGCCCAACATGTCAGTAGTGCTGAGGTTGAGAAACTCTGCTTTACAGCAGAGAAGTTCACTGATGTGCCACGAATTTTCACAGGCTCATCTGTAAAGTGTTAAGAAAATAGTAATCTACTTGTTCCTTTCATTAGAGTCCAGCCTTTAAACACTGGTACTGGGAGGGCCCTCAGGGAGGAATCACTAGAGTCTCATGTGACTAAGAAAAGTTCCTCTTGATGATGAGAGTGCCCTCTAGAGTCTGGAGCAGGAGTCTTGCTCTGGACTGTAACGTTCTGGCTCACGGAGGACGGCACTCAGGGGAGTGGATTTGTTCCCTGCACTGAGCACAGCAACCACAGGCAGCCTCGTCACCACCTCTGCCTACCTAAGCAGAGGTCAGGCTCTGCCTTTCGGTCATTCAGAGATCCGAGCCTCAGTATCCCTCTTTCCCCTGCATCTCTGCTCTTGGGAAGGAAGTACCAAACAGGTCAGTCTTGAAGTCGGATGGCTTGGTGCTCACGGAGCCTAGAAACTGAGGTTACATTTTCCCCCCTGAGATCCATCCTGGCTTTCTCCTCCTAACCTATATCCCAGAGCTTCAACACTGGTTTCTCCTGCTGAGTTCCAGAAATATCTACATCTGCTTATAGGCCCATGCCCTGCCTTGCATTTGGCCTTTTTCTTTTAAGGTCTAGAACTAAAGTTGGGTGTCTGGGCACTACAGGTAATTTATTTTTTTTTAAAGAAAAATTGGAACCTCAGCTTCCTCAGTTGGCACATGGAGCTGGCCTAGTTCATGGGGCACCTAGGTTCCTGAGACAGTTGCTGTCCTGCTATGAAGTCACTGCCCACTCTAGACAATTGTCTTTGTAGGATGGCCTTTTATTTATTTATTTATTTATTTATTTATTTATTTATCGTCAAGTAGGCTAACATACGGGGTATGCGGTGTGCTCTTGGTTTTGGAGGAAGATTCCAGTATTTCATCGCTTACATATGACACCCAGTGCTCATCCCAACAAGTGCCCTCCTCAATGTGCATCACCCATTTCCCCTCTCCTCCCCCATCCACCCTCAGACTTTAAAATCACATATCTGCCACCACAAACTCCCTATTTCCTTTTTCTACATGATTTTTCCCTATAGCACTTATCTCCTAATGAACACTACAATTTACTTATTTATTTTATTTAACGCTTGGTTCCCCTCCTGGAATATAAACTCAATGAGGGTAAATAAATCTCTATTTGATTCACTAATGTGTCCTCAACACCTTAATCAGTGCTTCCCATATGGGAGATGCCAACAAATTATTTGTTGAAGGTTGAATGAATATGATCAGTCCTCCAGTTTATAATTTAATTATAAATACTGAATGTACATAGAAATAGACTCACTGAATCCAGTGAAGTCTCTTTTCAGATAAAGTACATTTAAACGACTTTCAAAATGGAGAAGGATTTTCTAGTTGTCAAAAAGGCTGACATTAAGCTTGTCTCAGGGTATCAATTCTTATGACCATAAAACACTGTGACCTTTGAAACTGCATTTAAAATATTCATGCTCCATTTAGATCATAGTTAATTTATGGCAATTAATTAGTGTTACATGAATTAACTGTTTACCAGGGTACTTTCTATTCTGTCCGGTGCTACTGCATCCACACACCTGACCTAAATGGCATAAGACTTACTTGGTATTTAATTAAATTTTTATTAGAAGTAATAATGAAGCAACTATGGGATCCCAAATGGAGAGACCACAATAAATAGCTTCTGGGTGACAGGCTATTTTAGTTGCTAATAGACAGTCTAATCTTGACATATTTAGATGAGTTATTTTTCTTTATCCCCAAAGACATTAGTTATTCAAGAAGAGATAGTTAATTCAGTTTTTCTTCCACATGGCAAACAACCCCAAAATGCTCACCAAATTCTAATGCTTTTTATTCATTACTTTCCAATATTAAATAAAAAGTTATTATTTAATAATTGATATTTACAAGAATATGTTTACTCAAGTATATTTGTAAATGAAAAGAATTTAACTAAACTTATCTTCATGAATTTTTGGGAAAATGTGACTTCCTTATTTTGTCTTTGCTCCTGAAAAAAGAACATAGTGAAGTTTACGTCTTTTGAGAATGTAAATCTGTGTGTTGTTGCTGTTGAATTTAATGCAAAACCAAAGAGATGCTATAAGAAAGAAAAGGGCTGGAGAGGAAAATGATGAGGCAAGGGAGAAGTCCAAGTGTACATTACTAATTTGGTTACATCTGTTCTTATAAAATGCTGGTGAAATTTGTTAGTTTAGCCAACTCTCTTCCTCCTTCCCACATCATGTAAACACAACTTGAGAAATTAAACAGCCGTTTAGAAATGGGCAGACCACTTAGGAGGGTACATCCCTACATCCAGGAGGCAGGGAATCCTTCTAATAATGATAACTTTCAGAAAACCAATTTACTGTTGTATCTGTGAATCAGAAGAATCCCATCTTCTCTGTCAAGGCCAACATGCCTAGCCTTTGTCTACAGGTAGAGATGGCTTCATTTGAAGGTTTTCCCTTTAACTTCACTGTTCTTGCCATTTTCTTATTGAAAATTTAAATTTGGATGTGTGGGGTGGAGTGAGGGGATGCTGTCCAAGTCCACGCCACCCAGACAAGGGAAGACTGAGAGCCAAGGCGCCACACTCAGCTCTGCTTCCTACACTGAGAACCACAGTAAAGGACTTGGCCATCCTTCTGGACAGCCTTTATTTTGCCTCTCTTCCTCCTTGCCCCTTAAAAAAATAATATTTAACTCTTTTTTCTATCTTTAAAGTTATACATATTCATGATTAAAATGAGAAATTACAGCATATAAAGCAAAAGATAAAAATTATGCAACCATTCTCCTACAACTCAGAAGGGACAACGGGCAACTTTTAGTGTATTTCCCTTCAATCTTGTTTCCTCTGGGACACACACACACAAATAAACACATACACATACACACCTATGATACTGTAACCTTATTTCGAAATATAGATTCATAGTGTCTTAACTTTTTCATGTCACATTATATCATGAATATTTTCCCTTTCATTAAAAATTCTTAAAAATAATATTTTCCGGGGCACCTGGGTGGCTCAGTTGGTTAAGTGTCTGACTTTGGCTTAGGTCATGATCTCACGGTGTGTGGGTTTGAGCCCTGCGCTGGGCTCTGTGCTGACAGCTAGCTCAGAGCCTGGAGCCTGTTTCAGATTCTGTGTCTCCCTCTCTCTGACCCTCCCCTGCTCACGCTGTCTCTCTCTCTCTCTCAGAAATAAATACAACATTAAAAAAATTAAAAAATATTTTCTGAGGTTGCAACTTACGGTGGTAGCATTATTTTGAAAAAAATTATATCTTAAGAGATTTCTAATTTAGGTTATAAAAAATAATTTTAGTCCCTAAAAATCAATCTACATCAGTGATCATTTCCATAGGATAAATTATTTGAAGTAGAATTTTGGATTACAAAGAACCTAAAGTCTTTTTAAGACTATTGAAATATACCAGCAAACTGTTACACAGAAAGGGTACACTTCTTAAGATAAATAGACCCCTCCCCCAGCCTCCAACTCTCCTACATGAAGTTAGGACAGACTGCTCTCACTTTCTCCTAGAAACTGCCTAACTTAACTTATGTACTTTAATTTCCTGGAACTAAGCTGAAGAGTGGTAATAAAGTTAATTAAACAGGAGGCAAATGAATATTTAAGAACCAGCATTTATGAAAGCAATTTTACGCAAATCTGTGTTTTAATACAGTTAATCTTTGTTCTTTACTTATCCCCCCAAAATTATTGAAAACCTACTATGTGCCAGGCATTTTGCAATATGCTGTTGATAAAAAGTGAAAAGATACAGTCCCTGATCTACGAAGGATCACAAATTAATAGGAGTAACAGACTTCTGAAATTAGAGTGAAAAGGTAAGTGCCTATAAAAGATGTAGCTGTAAGTCTCAGTGGGGGCCTGGGAGGGGAGGTAGCGAGCTGTCTGGGTTGGTAAAGAGGTAATGTATAAGCAGCATTTCGGAGGACGAGCAGGATTGTCAGGTGTAAGGGCAAGAGAATGGCAACGGGGCACTCTAGGCGGAAGGAGCCGCCCATGGACAGGAACCAGGGCAAAGCATCACGCTGTTAAAAACTCTAGGAATGCTTTGAAAGAATTTAAGCAGGGAAATGACCTGATCATATTCTTGCTCCGGAAACATCTGCAAAACGGTTGATGGATGATATTTTTGCAGGGCGGGGGTGCACAGAGCCACGTTGCAAGACAAGATGGAGGGAGACCACTTACAGGGCAAGAAATTTCAATGGCTTAAACCCGTGGTTCCCAAACATCAGAGTGTATCAGAATCACCTGTATGACCTGTCATGAAACAGAGCTCATCAGGCTCCATTCCCAGACTTTCTGATTCCGTAGGTATGGAATGGAGCCCAAGAATGTACATTTCTAACAAGTTCTCAGATGGATTAACGTGACTTCTAGGTTTTTGATTTAAGCAACTGGGTAGATCCTGGTGCAATGAAACAAAAGACGGAAAGAATGAAGCAAGTGCTTCCACAGCCAGCAATCTCTCTTCTTGTTCCATGCTGATCTTCTAATTCTCCGAGGTTTGCAGGCTACCTGCTGGCTGTCTCTCCACACAAGCATCCCTTTCCTGTGAGCAGCATCTCTGTCAGATTATGATAGACCCCAATGGACTAAGGTGTCATTGATTATGGAAATGAGAATTTGATGTTCCTCTAGGGTGAGACATTTCTATTTAATCGTCCTCCTGAAACCACACCTCAGCTCAATGCACTGACTCCAGTAGCAATTTCAGGTACCATCACAGGCAATCAGCAGGGTTCATTCCTGCATGGTGGGGGCTTTTTGATATCCTTCCGTGAACAAATTCTTGCCCTGACAATGCATACAGGAAGGTCTATATAAATGACAGATGCCACTTATGATTTTTGTTCTCTGGACTCTGCCCCAGCTGGGGTGGATCCCAAATAGGTATGACTTATCTTTGCCAAGGAAAAACAATAGTGCCTTTTAAAGATATCTATGCTTAATTATAGTCTAATAACCTTCTGCCTTGAATAGCTGGCTCTCATTATATGATCAGGCAGTGAACATAAAATCTTCTCCGAATCAAATTATGTGAATGTGTGTATATACATACACAGGCACACTTACACTCCTTAGGAAAAGTTACTTCATTCCATTTTATTTATTTTAATTTTTTAACGTTTATTTTTCAGAGAGAGAGAGAGAGAGAGACAGAATCTGAAGCAAGCTCCAGGCTCTGAGCTGTCAGCACAGAGCCTGACACAGGCCTTGAACTCAGGAGCTGTGAGATCGTGACCTGAGCCGAAGTTGGACACTTAACCCACTAAGCCACCCAGGCACCTCTACTTCATCCCATTTTATATCAGATTCTTCACCTGTACAGCTAGGATTATAAATTACCTTATTGGATGTTGGGTGGCTTAAATGAAATAAATGTTTATAAAGCATCTACTCCACTGTCCTGCATAATAAATATTCTCTTCTCTCCTTTTGTTTTCTCCTTGATGACTTGTTAGCTTGCCACTCTGGTGGGAAGTGACCAAACTCCAAACATCTTTGAAAGGCACCACTGTTTGGAATGGGTGAACTCACAGACAGGGGTGACATTGTATTGATTAGGGATTACCCAATGAGCCGACTGCAGACTGCCACAGGTCATTATGCAAATACCATCAGTAGATGCTGAAGACTATTTTAATGTTAAGGGTTGCTTCTTTTAAATGAGATTTTCTTAGGCTTCCTGCTCTACTACTTCCCTCATTCCTACTCTGATCATAGAAGTTATTGCATACTTGATTTAATGTGGTCATTTGCTTATGGCCTGAGGAAATTCGACCCTTTTTTCTACAGCAGGGAAAAAACAGGATTAAGGAAAACAGAGAGTTGAGAGCACGCCATATTCTGGACTTCACTTTCTCAGGTGTCAATTCTGTGAGTTCTCACTGGTATCACAGCTTGTTTCAATACCAGCCATATTCACACTTGGGGAGTTTTATCCTGGCTCCCATGAAGATCTGGTCAGTAGATATTTGTAAGATCTCATCTAAAACTGTAATGGCTACTTATTGAGTATTTACTGCATGGGAACTCTGCAAAATCTATTTCCTACCTATATCCATATACACACTCATTCCCATATTTATAGTCATTATCCACATCACCTCAGGCATTTTTTTTTAATTTTTTTTTTAATGTTTTATTTATTTCTAGGAGAGAGAGAGAAACAGCGTGAGCAGGGGAGGGTCAGAGAGAGAGGGAGTCACAGACTGAAACAGGCTCCAGGCTCTGAGCTGGCAGTCAGCACAGAGCCCGACGCGGGGCTCGAACCCACGAACTGTGAGATCATGACCTAAGCAAAAGTCGGACGCTTAACCGACTAAGCCACCCAGGCACCCCTCACCTCAGGCATTTTTATAAAAGTCTTAGAAGGAGAAATATAGAATGTGCCTTAATTATTTCTTATCATGAATATTAATAAAACTATTTGTTTTCCAACCTTGGAAAGGCAGAATCTGATAGATTCTGTCTTCCAACCTTGTTTTCCAGACTCTGATGGATTAGATTTCCCATACTTTGTAGAGTTCCCCACATAACAAAATTATACTGGATGGGAAATCTTTTTCAGGAAATTGGATTATTTCTAAATTCATTTTATTGCTGCCCCTGCTGTGCCCCCACACACTCCCCTGACTCAGTTAAAGGGTATATGACAATATCTGGTGACTATTAAAATATATGTCCAGAGGGAATCTCAGACAAATATTGTGTAGGGGGAAAAAAAAATCCAAGTTGAAATCATTTGTAAGACAATTTAATAAGTACTGCTTCACTTTAATGATGAACAATTTGACGTGGCACTATGATCAGGGTCGGTTTCTGTACTTCCTGGAAAATCCCAAAAGAAACTCTTGCTTTTAAAGCTGATGCTTCCATTGCTTAGTTTATTTTATCAAGTATGTTCATCTGTGGTAAGTTTAGTAAGTTTCACCTGTAGGCGAGGGCTCAGGTCAGCATGCTCTTTACTCACCTATGAATCTTATGATCCTTCGGAGTAAAGGGTTCAGGTAACAGCATTCTCCAGTCAGGATTGTTTTCTCCTGGGCAATTAGAGATTCTCTGGTTGACTTTATGAAATACATGGATATCTCACCAATAAAAATCTGGAGAAAGAATGTTTAAGAAATGTCAAGTTGGAGAGCTGGCTGATAAAAGAGACCAGTTGCTTTAAAACACAAAAACTTCTGAAGCTCCAAATGTTAAAAGATGTTAGGCTGCAAGGATGGAGAGTTAAATCGTAATTTGTATTTAATTCTTCAAAAGAATGAGAGATGGAAATACTTGTAATTTCAGCTAGGTTTCAGGCTGTATTATTAAACTTTAAGGTCATAAAAACATAAATTGAAATGATAAATTGCAATAGAAACTATGGTAAGGCTCACTCACACTGGGACTGAGTTTTTTCATGTTTATTTATTTATTTTCAGAGAGAGAGAGAGAGAGAGAGAGAGAGAGCAAACAAACAAGCAGGGGAGGGGCAGAGAGAGGGAGAGAGAGAATCCCAGGCAGGTTCCTCACTGTCATCTCACAAACTATGAGACCATGACCTGAGCTGAAATCAAGCACCTGACGCTCAATCGACTGAACCACCCAGGTGCCTCTGGGATTGATTTTTTTAAATGAATATGTGAGTTGCAATGACAAGAAATGACTAGAACAGCCCTATGTCCCCAAAAAGACATTATAAGCACACATAACAGTAAATTATTACTTTGTTATATGGCAACATATTATTCACCTGATAAATCTTTATTTGAACATATTGGACTGAGCTGTAGTTCTCTCACTATGAACTAGTTGACAGTCTCTTCTTTATAATTGGTACTTCTCTCTCTTGTTATCTTCAACTAATACATATATATTACTATATAAATCACAATGTCTTTGTGTAGACTGTAAACTCTCTGAGGAAAGGGACCACAGCTTATGTTTCTTGATTATACTTATAGTATTCAGCACAGTGTATTCCTATTTAAAATAAGGAACGGAGTGGGTGGTGACTGGGTGGCTCAGTTGGTTAAGTGTCTGACTCTTGATTTCAGCTCAGGTCATGATCTCATGGTTGTGAGACTGAGCCCTCCATCAGGTTCTGTGCTGGGTGTGGAGCCTGCTTGGGGCTCTCTCTCCCTCTCCTTCTGTCCCTCTCCAACTCATGTTTGCTCTTTCTCTCTCTTTCTCAAAAAAAAAAAACAAAAAACCAAACCCCACAAAAAACAAAAAAGGAACTAGCATGAGGCAAGTTGTCACCAACTCTGCCACAAGTGAAGACTGAGAACAATCAATGAAGAATAAAAAGTTACTAATTACTATCATCTATTGAAAACTATGTGTCAGGCACTTCACCATCATATTTTTCATGCTCATAAGATCCCTAGTTTAAGTATTATTACCCTTACTTTACCGGGGAAGATAGAACGTTCAGGACCCTTCAGAGCATACAATTGGCATGTGGGGTACTGGGATTGGTATCCAGGATAACTAAGTTCCAAAGTCCACACTTTCAACCACATCACACACCATTTTTATTTTCCTAATTCCAATTGCAACATTTCCTCATAAGAATGTGATCCTATAGATGTTTTTCTTTGCTATGTACATGCTTATGGTGTCAGATAAACTTAATCAAGATGTTAAGAATTCCCATTCCTTATGTTCCTCTGGTCATTATGGAATAGATGATAAAGATGACAATATCTTTATGAATGGCACAGGGATGTGGAAATTAAACTATAGAACTGTAAAAGTGGAATTATTTACAGATATTTTCCTTTTTTTAATTTTTATGAGCAAAGACACTGAAAGTCTCAGGGCTTGGCCACACATAGTGTTGGAGGCAGCACTAAAATGGCCTTTACACATGATTCCGTGCTCAAGTGTTGTCCTGATTATACAAATGTAATGCCTGAGGCACAGAGGGAGTAAATACTTGTCTAAGGTCAGAGCCAGTAGGTCACAAACCCTACTTCTGAAGCCTGGAAGACGTGGCTCCAGGGTCTTCATCTGAACCACTCTCCACTTTTACTAAGTAGTCACTCAATACAAATAGTTGTTGAATCTGTGTTTAGTATTGAGAACATAGGAAACAAAACAAGTGCAATATGTGTTAAATACCGAAAAACTCAGATGCTATTAAAGTACGAGACAGAATGGTGTTGTGGATATAGCACTAGAGGCAAGCCAGGAGGGTGGGAAATTGGCAGGAGTAGACAGTACTTGGGGTCAGCCAGGCACACCGCGGCATGCATCGCTGTGGCAGGTGCTGTCGGAGCGTGGTTGTTCAGAGTTAAAAATATTTTGCACCTCTTGTCCCTTCGAATTAACAATGAGGTGATGTTCTGCCACATACAAATATTTGGATAGCTTCAAGAACTCAGCCCTCCTTTTCTAGTAAGACCTATCTCTGCTAAAATAAGGTGCCAAAGGGTTTTGTTTGTCCTTACTGTACGTGATGGCACCATATTGGTTTTTTCTTTTTTATCTTCGTGAACAGATGGGGATAGATTCATGCATGCTTGGATACACGAAACAGTATTTCCTTGAGGGAGTTTTCTCTGATTCCACAGACTAGCTCAGGCATTCTTGTACATGAATTCCTTACCTTGCATTTCTCTTTTCTATTTCTTATCAGAAACAGTTACATATTATTGTTGTTCTTTGTTATGGGATGTCCTGACCTATTCTTGGTTATTATCACCTCCCCACGCCACTACTAGGCTTAGCCAAGTGTAAGGTACATAGTAGTTATTCAGTGCTGAATGAAGCATATCAGATTTATGAAGGTCTTTTGGGATACAGGTTTAATGAGGTAGAGTATAAAGAACAGAAAATGATTTCTATTATTTATCCTTGCAGACCCAGTGAAAATGTCACTACCCTCCCCAAAGCCTTTACCAGATCCCCCTGGAAAAAGAGAGACCCTGTCTCATCATTGCCCCCACAACACGTTATATAGATCTCTATGCTGACATCTACCCAATTAACTGCAACCATTGTTTATGTGTCCCTCTTCATTTGGCTGTGATATCATTATGGGAAGGACTTTTGCCATTCCTTGTATGGTGCTTAGAACAAGGTCAGGTATATATAGTAGGCTCAATTAATATTTGTTGAATAAATAAAAGATTGAATCTTTAGAGGACCTACTTATAGATAGAATCTGACCTCTGACCTTAATTTCTCTGAAGATGAAGACTGTAGGAAACTGACAATATGGACTGGGAAACACACGATTCTTGGTGTATTGCTTAGAGAATAAATAAAACCGTGGACTAAGAAATACAAAGTGAATTATGTCTTCTAAACTAAGTTCATCATATCCTCATTTTGCATTCAACAGTTTTGGAGAGGGAGCACCGCTCTGCCAGGAATTGTTTTAGCATTGGAGGCATAGCTGTGAACAGATGTCTAGAGAGAGAGAGACAGAGAGAGACAGAGAGAGAGAGTCTGTGTGTGTAGGGAGGGCACAAAAACTGAATAAATACATCATGTAATGTCATTAAAGGACATGTGATTACAAAGTAAATGAGGGAAATGGGGTGGGGGTGATAAACACATGAGGATAAATATGAAAAGAAATGAGCATGGCTTGCCTAAGCCATTTCAGAAGCCCCAAACATTCTTACTCTATAGGAAAGAGATGTGTACATTCTATAAATTCTCCACTTAGTGAAGCTTTCTGCTACTCACACAACAGGGAAAAGAAAAGCAAAAAAAAAAAAAAGTGTGAAAATATCTACACACAACCTATTCTTGTTAAAAAATACCCACGTGCATACCCATATACCCACACAAAAATCTCAACAAAAGCACTCCAACTCATGCCAGACCAAACAGAACTTATCATGCAAAAGGGTATGGGGCTCAAATAAATCCATAACTAAATCCTAAGACTCTCATGTCAAAGGTAATAATCAGTACAAGGTTTGCTATTACTGGCCAACAATATTCAAATTCCAACTGAGGTATGAAGCATAAAAGAAAAAAAGTCAGAGCAAGGATATCTACTAGCTTATATATCTAGTTGTCCACATAATGCTTGGAATATATTAAGTGATAATACATGTTCACATAAGGAAGAAAGGAAGACAGTGAGGGTGGAAGGGGGTCATTTTGTAACTAAAATAGGAAGATATTTCTCGTTGTTAGTTAAGACTGTGATGGACAGAAAGGTTGCTGAAGAAACAATCCAGTTCTCAGCCTCCAGTGAGTGGAAGCCTGCATTTTACTGACCACACGTTGGGTGCTATTCATCCATTAATTGGGTCGTGTAGTCTCATATAGGGCCTGATTATGCTTGGAGAGAGGGAGAGAGCGAGAGGGAGAAAGAATTCTGCTTGATAAGGGAAGGAGTCTCTCTTCTTTCCTGCCAGGTCTCCCGCCCACAGTGAGTGCCATTTTGTACACTCTGGCAGATTTAGGACTCTGGTTTTGGCAATGGCTGGGTTCCCCCATCTGTGTCTTTGCCACAGACACTCTGCCTCTATCTACCCCTCTGTTCAGAGAGTAAATGGGACATGTGGGACTCACCATGTGTTTGTCCCTGGCTGCCCTATTACGGTCTTTCTGATTGTTGGCTAACAAACATTGTATCAATCACAGTAAATGAGAACACCCTCTGGTGAGAAATGACCAAGGCCAAACTCTAGATCTGGCAAGGAATGAGCTGCACATGAATTCCATTGGTGCATTTCTTATCCCCCAGCTCCGCAGGCTACAATCCCACATGACATAAGACATTTAGATAATAGTAAATACACTTTAAGTAATGAGGGTAACTGTTCTAACTTGATAAAGTTGTATTTCAGATATAAAAACCCAAATAGCAAAGAAATAAACAAATAATCCTGAAATGTGGTGCATCAGTTGGGTGTATTATCTTTTAGACTTCGTTTGTTCACAGTGTTTCACAGGAGATCTAGTAAGTGATAAATAAGGAATATAAATGCAAAATATCTGGGGACAGTTTTATAAAATATAAAAAGCTTGCAGAAAAAAGTCACTGGAAGATGTATTACAATCTCATATTGCAAGGGGGCTTAACTGCATGTTATAGGTGGTTGTCACTAAAAAGGGAATCCAGAATTCCTGGAATATATGTTTTGGGTTCACACATATGTTAGTTGTAGCTCTGGTACTTGGCAAGATCAAAGCCATTGGTGTTTCCTGAATGTGGGCTGTAGAGTTGAAATCCCAGCTCTCTCCATTCTTGATGTGTGATTTGGGGCAGATAATTGAACCTTTATGAGCCCCAGTTTTTCTTTTTTCTTTATTCATGATTTTGAATATGAGGGTAATAGCTATATCAGAAAATAGTTGTGAGTATTAAAAAAATGTATGTCAAAGCATCTATAGGTATTCAAAGAATGTTTGTTGTCTTTACTTCCTGATCTATCTAAGGCAAGAATGTTGAGATTGATTAAAAAAATAATCGTTGTCTCTTGGGGCGTCTGGGTGGCTCAGTTGCTTAAGTGTCCAACTTTGGCTCCAGTCATGATCTCATAGTTTGTGAGCTTAAGCCCTGTGCCTGGCTCTGTGTTGACAGCTTGGAGCCTGGAGCCTGCTTCGGATTCTGTGTCTTCCTCTCTCTCTCTGGCTCATCCCTGCTTGCACTCTCTCTCTCTCTCAAAAATAAATCAACATTAACAAAAATTTAAAAAGTTATTGTCTCTAGTCCTGGAGTAAGGCAACATGGTATGACTCTAGCTCTGCTCTGCCCCTGACCCGGTATTTGATCTTGAACCAATCGCTTGACCTCTCTGGGCCTCAGTTTCTCATCTGTTGGACAAGAAGACCTTTTTCAGCTCCAACATCTTTGCCTTTATGATAGGAACTGACAAGAGAGGGCTCATCTAGGAGAACTGAAATCATATAATTGGGCTTCAATCTCAATTCAACTGGTTAAACTCTCCACTTCTAAAATCCTATGGGACTCTGCTCTCACCAAGTAATCTACCCTTAAGCAAAATGGATGCAACCTACTCTAGAGTCATCATGTTGCCCAAGATCTCTGTCACCTGGGTTCCTGAAGGACAGTAGAAGCTGGTGGCCCCCTCTCTGGGATTTCTGTATCGGACAGACACTCTGACGAAGAAGAGGGTTCTTTGCACACTTCCCAATATTAGGGTCTAAATAGCTTCAAGACTTTCACTCTCAGGGATTTTTAAGATGCTTCCAACATTCTCCGGAGGGCGTCTATAGTCATGAGAATTTCCAAGAAAGGCAGACATGCTTTCACAGTAGACTGTTTAGTGACCCAGGAAATTTAAAATGCACAGATTGTACTGCCCGTCCTGACTGCCAATGCCTTTACATTCTGCTCTAATCCTCCTCAACAAGGGCCATCGACAACCCAGATCTGCGTAGGCGTCCTGGTCCTTTCAGTTGCTGAGTTCTGGTTGGTTCAAGAGCTCTAGCTTTCTGCTTTCTTACATCCAAGTGTAAGTAAGAAATTCAGCTCTAGACACTTCTTATGCCTTTTAATGATCACGGCTTCAATAGAATTAAGGTCACTTGCATAATAGCATTTTGAAAATTGTTCATCAACTGGGATAATAAGTGTTTGTGGATTGGAGCCTCCCTACTGGTCTTAATCCAGGGGACACACCTACCCAGCTACCCATTCACAAGGCAGGCTTCTGTTGACACTTGTTATAAAATACCATGTTATATGACATATGTTATAGCATACCGCAGTGGTATGCTATCTTTCTAAAGCACAGTAGTCTCTTATGCCTTTTTTCCTGGACAGTAGAAACAAGAGAAATTGGAATTTATACTGGGTTAGGTAAAATACTGCTCTCAATAAAGTAAAATGCATTGTGATAACTAACTACATTGACCAGCATGTATTTTTAGGCAAATAGCCTTTTCAAGAAGCAAATTATCAAAGCTCCTCAACACAATCATCACCAGTCGTTGGAAGGGGCATCTCAAAGATAGTAAGCAAGTCACTCGATGGATGATATCAGGGGAAGAAACAATCTGTTAAAGAATTTAGAGCACTCACGTGCAGCATATACAGAAGATGGGGAAATGAATTTCTTTTCCTTCGAAAAAATCCACAACAATTAATCGAAAAAATCCACAGCTATAAACCATTCCCGGAAGAAAATGTAATTGTAAAGACTAAGTACATTAGTTTCAGTGATAATAAAATGAAGTACTCGTGATAAAAAAACAAACAAAAAGGAAGTCACGTTATAATATACAAAAAGGAAAAAGACATGAATTATAAAGTGTTAAAAGGGGCTTCAACAGAGGAGATTGTTCCGTCTGGAAGAGGCAGATTATGAGGCACTGCAAGGTCCCACAATGTCTCTTTTGCTTCAGCAGCTGCGTCCCATGCCAGCCAGCCAACAGACTTGCCTTTAGTGAGAGCCCACTCTGTTCCACACTGTGCTTTGGGCTTTTATATTCACTCCAAGAGCTTAGAGTCCGGAAACCTCCCAAATGAAGATTCACAATTCCCTCCAAATTGTGCCTTTCTTTCAAGTTGTGTTTGCCTCTTCTTTTCCTAGGAAATTCTAGATGAGTCTTATATATGTGTGCGTGCACACTTGCATGCAAACGGCGAGCTGTTTCCATTCTCTTGGGCTAGGCGTCAAGTGTTCTGTTGCTTCAATACTAAATACTCCCCTGTCACTTTGTTGGGAGGCCAAGGAAAGGGTTTAATAGCCATTTTCTCATGCCTTGTGGTACTGCGGCTGAGGTAAAATAAAAGAAAATCAGATTCTCCACTGAGTTAAATCCTCTTATCCAAACAGGCTCTCTGCCCTTGACTCTGAGAGTACACATTTATTTAGGAGGCCGGAGGCAGTAGTCACCCAGGGTTGCCACACCAGTTAGAATGCACCGTGCAGATCTCTTGGAAGTGTGGGCTACACTTTGGGCTAACCAGTTCTGGACATAATAAATCGCCCAAGCTCTAACCTTTCCTGAAGATCTGAGCCAACAGCGGCCTGTCCCTGTACAGTTTATCCCATGCGGCCTCCCTTCAATATGATGCTGATCTCTTCTGACAGCAGAGCACAAAAGGAGAAATAGGAAATGACAGGTCAAACACTCGGCAGAGTCTTTTCCCTTGTGCCTTTCTTGTGTGCCCCTGTGGTCGTGAGCGGTGTTGTTAATGCCCAACCACACAGACACACAGCAGTGTAAGGTGCTAGGTTTTTCTAAGGCGAATGTGCCTCAGAATGCACAGAAAACCAAGGACAAGTCCAGGTTGAGCTACTTTTTTGAAAATTGCCACACAAGCCACCCCAGGCGGGGGGACTTGCCGTCTGTCTACTCTAGTGAAAACAGGAAATGGATTTAAGGAGGAATAAACAACAACAAACTCTACACAATTCTGTGAAACACCTGACCGGGCACAGAGTATAAAACCAAACTCCAGAAAGAAAGTTGACACTTGGGGATTGGGAATCTGACATGTGGAGCTTTCCAATCAGAATGCTTGTTTTGTTTGTTTGTTTGTTTCCAGCTTTCATGGAATATTAGATCTAGAAAGACTTTGGAGATCATTAGCCTATTCCCTCCTTTTATTTACAGGTGAGAAATTCAACTCATAGAGGGAACATGATGTATCAGAGGTCACACAATTTTTTAAAATGTTTTATTTATTTCTGTGTGTGTGTGTGTGTGTGTGTGTGAGAGAGAGAGAGAGAGAGAGAGAGAGAGAGCGAGAGAGCAGGGGAGGGTCAGAGAGAGAAGGGGACACAGAATCTGAAATAGTCTCCAGGCTCTGAGCTAGCTGTCAGCACAGAGCCCAATGCGGGCCTCGAACCCACGAACCGTGAGATCATGACCTGAACCGAAGTCGGACGCTTATGACTGAGCCACCCAGGTGCCCCCAGAGGTCACACAATTATTGGAGGCAAAGCCATGACTGGGATCCTGGACTCTCCTGACATACGAAACCCAAGAAAGGAGGACTCGGCAGTGTGAAGGGAATGAAGGATGCACACTCAGAAGCAGGGCTTTGCTGAGTTAAGACACTTAGGATCTTGATCCCAGTGGCTCAAAAATGGTTGCTTTTAGACAAGCCATACCTCCCTAGAATGGGATAGAAGAAATGAACACAGTTCCTTCCTTCCAGAAAATGTTCCTGAATGCCAAAAGAGCTCTGCTTTCTAAGGATGGAAACCTTAGAAGACCTTGTTTTCAGGTCTTGGGGGAAGACCCAGCGCTGTCAGCAGGGCTCCCGGGCCACATGGCTCTCTGCCATTAACCCGTGAGCTGTAATCAGCTTTGGCTCCTAGCAGTGCACCTCACTTGGGAGGAAAATAAAAGTGGAACCGAATGGGTGGCTATCTGTCAGGTCACATACAGAGCTAGCTGGAACTTCGGCAAATTAGCTTGGCTAAGTCTCAAGGTTCTCAACTCAAAGGTAAAGGGAATTTGTTTTTTTTTTATTTTTTTTTATTTTTTTATTTTTATTTATTTCTAGGAGAGAGAGAGAGAGAGAGATAGCGTGAAGAGGGGAGGGTCAGAGAGAGAGGGAGTCACAGACTGAAACAGGCTCCAGGCTCTGAGCTGGCAGTCAGCACAGAGCCCGACGCGGGGCTCGAACCCACTACCGCGAGATCATGACCTAAGCGAAAGTCGGACGCTTAACCGACTAAGCCACTCAGGCGCCCCATAGGTAAAGGGAATTTGAACCACATCCTTTCTCTGTGTTCTTTGGGATGTCTCTTTTCTATGTCACTGGGGTGCTGTGAGGATAATTAGGCAAGGACTACAGAATATAATAAATTAAAAGATGTCATTCTTATAATCATCATTTATGGAATATTCCTCAGCTTGTATCTTAGGGAGCCGCTGGCATTATTAGTCACATTTTTCACCCAGAGAAGCAAAGAAATGGAAAGTGTTCCATACTTGAGAGCTAGAGTAGAGCTGTAGGTTAGGTTCTTAGTCCTTAGCTCACTGTTTATTTACCATACCCCTTGACCTTGTCTTTTGGGGAAAAGGAATCAATGGAAGAGATAAGATCAAACGTTGCAGCCTGGAGAACAGTTTCTGCTGAAAACCTTAAAATCAAAGAGGTATCAGTTTTGCCCAGAGAGAAGAGAAAATTCTTCACAAAGTTCTATTTTCCTATTTTTGTTTTTTTTGGCCATGTGTGTTTTTGTTCGTTGGAATTGCCATTTTCAAGTCTTATTAAAGATTGGCCATTTCATAATTTTTGCCAGAAGAACGGGAGTATATATAATGTTTTAAAAATGTATCTTTTGACTTGAAAATTATATACATTCATGTAGAATTTGGAAAGGAATATATAAAAGTATAAACAACAAGAAAAAAAATAACCATACCATTAGCACTCATAGATAATAGCTGTAAAGTTTTAGTTGAGTTTATTTAGTTGTTTGTTTCTTGCTAGTCTTTTTATATGTAAACTGGTGATTATACTTGCAACGTTTACACAAAGTATCTTCTTGGGGTCATTAAATACTCAGACCCACAGATAACCACATGCTCCATATGGCACTGGTCTACTTAGAAGGAACCATAGCTTGCCAGCAGGGAAGCATCATGTGCCCCTTTCCAGCACGTGTCCTCACAGTGGTCCAGCAGAGCAGTATAGCTCAGGTGCAAGAGACCATAGACATATCAGAGGATGCAGGAGCTGCCATGGCTTAAAAGCCTCCTGCCCTGTAGGAGTCAACATATGGTGCAGCGACTCCACAGACACAGCCTCCAAGGTCCCAGAGTCATTGTACTTAGAAATCATAGCACGGCACCCCCCCCCCCCCCAGTAATTCTAGTTCTCTGAGCCCAGATGCAATTCACCAATCAGGGGTTCATTTGGCCCAGCAACACAGTTGATACATCCCCCCTCTTTCCTTTTACTAGGGAAATAGACCCAGAAAATTAAGATAAGGTCAGATTCTCTTGCAAAAGGGAGAAAGATTTTATACGCAATACTACATACAATTTTTTAGACCTTAAAAAATTTTAACATTAAATCAAAAGCATGTTTCATTGCTATTAAACGTGTTTCAAAAACATGACTGCCTCATAATATATTTATACAATCCCCTAGTACTGTGTATTTAGCTAGTTCCAAGTTTTTCACTGAAACTATTGCCAAGATGAACATCCCCAAAACACAAATCCTTGTGTTTATATGAAACTGACTATTTCCTTAACATAAACTCAGGGAATGGAATTAATGGCTGAGTCTGAAACTTATCAACTTTTAATACATCTTTGACAAACTGCTCTTTAAAAAGAAAATAGCAGTTTACCCTTAGACTAGAACTGTATGAAAGTATCTATACCTTCAGCAACATGGCTATCTTTCTTTAAAACATTTGACAATTTTGTAGGGGGCAATGCTGTACTTGTAAAAACTACTTTTCTTTGGATAATTGATCAATTTAGAAATGTTTACATGCACACAGTCAATTTCTTGTTTTGTTAATTGTCTATTCTTGTCCTCTCCTGTTTTTATTTTGGGAAGCTCATTTTTTTTTGAGTATTAAAGATATTTACATTTGAGTCTTATATGCTATAAAGGTTTTGCAGTCTTTACTTTTTCTTTTGTTAGAAATGCTTATTTTTAGGTAGAAATATCTATCAATCATTTTCTATATGCTTGCATCAATATTTGAAAGTGAGATTGTTTTTGCTATTGAGGGTGCTTTTGTGGGTGTGCATGCAGACTTTCTGAGTGTTTAAAATCCATATTGTCTTGCTTTGTAATGTGTACTAAAAAGCTTTCCATTTATTTTTAGGGCTTGGAACATTTTATAGAATTATGGCTTTTCCATTCCTTGGAAGTTTGAAGGAATTTATACTACAGCTATGTGTCCTCAGTACATTTTGTGAGATAAATTTTAGACATGTTTAAAAAGTTTATTCTATCTTTATTCACTATTCAACTTTTCTACATCTTTTTAGGGCATTGTTAGTATATTATATTTTCATAAAATATTACCAATTTTATTGAGGTGCAAACACTGGCACAGAATTGTAAATACAATTTAAATAACTATACCATATAGACTTTTAAAGGTTTATGTATTTTTGCTTATATATATGCTTTAACTTTTTATTTTTTTTAACTTCTGCCTTTCTTATATTAGACTATGTAAGGGGTTGCACATTCTACTTTTCCAAGAATTAGCTCCTGATTTTATTTATTTTTCTATTGTTTTCTGATTCCCTAATTTTTGTGTGTCCATAATGTTTAATAATCTGTCTCCCTTGCTTTACTTAGGTTTTTTTTTTAATGACAAAAACTATAATTCCAAGAAGTCATTACAGGAGAGCCTAGGCAATGATCTATCCTGGGACTAGGGAGAAGAGAGGAAAATATGTGAGTAAGTCAATGGATCACTTAGAGTCATGTCTGAATACGTAAGAAAATGATATGCTTCTAAGAGAAAGCAACCAGGATGTGATTCTAGATGAAGCCTGCAGTTCCAGGGCTTCTAAGTGGGATCTCATTCTTTTTATGTAGAGGAAGGTGCTCTGTGATCCTGAAGAGGATGAAGAACAGTTTTCAGCCAGGCCCTTTGCTTCCCTACTTCTAAACACTTAGTACATGCTGAGTACTGTGCCGAGTCATTTGTACGAACCATCTTATTCAAGTCTCATGACAACTCTATGAAATAGGAGTCATATCATCCCTATGTTTTATGGTGCGGGTGGGGTGGGGTGGCCAATAGAGTGACTCGCCCAAAGTCACATAGACAAGATGTGAGTCTAGGTGTGTCATACTGCAGAGCTTATGGTTTTAACCACTCTGAGATGCCACAGTTTTATCACTGCTGACCTTAATTGCTACAGCACAGTCTTAGCATTTAAAAGAGGGCTCGCTCAGAGGATCAATGATCAAAATGAACTTAAAGTACTATGACTCATTATGCCTATAGTGTTTCTCCTCGAAATCCTATCCATTTCTCATCTTAAAGCAAGCAAAAACAATTGCATAGAAAACAGTACTTGAACTGAACGTCTGAGCAGTCAGTATATTTCTCAGCTTGCCAGCCAATATTTTTATTATCAAGAGATAGGGAAAGGGAGAGAGTTGGGGGAGGCAGCTATTAGAAGAGAAAGGTGGCAGATGATAACTGAGATTACATCCAAATAATCTGACCTTGTAGCATGTTCAGACCCAGAAACATTTATGTTAAAACATTCATAGTCATTTTAAAAATTGAAATTAAAATGTCTAAGGATTCAGTCAATTTACCAGATGATACAGGTCTGTGAGCTTTATACTCTTGAAACAGTTTCCCTTGAGCCAATTCTCCCCCCCCCCCACATGCGAGAGAAGAATGAAATAAAAGGAAGGTAAAGTTGCAACTGCATTGAAGGTGATATAATGGGAACGTGGCCAGAGCCACCAAGAATGAATGACAGCAAACTTCAGGTCAAGCAATTTCTCTCTGGAAGTTCAGTCAGAGCAGCAGGAGATACAGGCCCAGGGGATTCCATTCCATTCTGATCTGAGTCTTTCCATCAGCGCCAGCGTCTACATTCAAGACCTTTTCTGAATAGACGCAACTCGCTGCATATTTTTTCAAGAGCACAGTAGCTGTTTTTAACATGTTAGCCAATCATGCCTGTTGATTTATGCCATTCACACATACTTAAAAAGTCTCTCTCTGTGTGTTTGTGTGTGTATATATATGTGTGTATATAATATACATATAATGTTTTTTTAAAAAATTCAGATACCAAAAAGCAAAAGCCACCTATAAAAGACAAGACCCATTTTCATAAGATTTTTATGCAGAACTCCATTCACTGTTTTTTTTGTTTTGTTTTTTTTTTTTTTTTGATTCTTCTATTGGTTTTATTACTAAGCAGATATGTTGTAGATGTTTAGGAATAAAATGAAAGAAAAGTATCAGTAGTCTTGGAAAACCAATCTGGGTTATAAAGAACCAGTCCCAGAAATGAATTTCATTTTCTCATAGTCGCTAAGTGTGTGATGTGGGCAAATGATAGCCTGTTTCAGTGAAAGTTCAGTCTTAGACTTCCAGGATCTCCCTTTGAAGACATTTGAATTGGATGATAGTACAGTGAGGTTAAGTTGCCACTGCTTTGGAAAATTATATTTAATCCATTCACTGTTTGGCTGAAACAGGACACCCCTGTTCCCTGCCCTCCCCCCCACCCCATAAGGCTGCTGGTGAATGCCCAGGAAGGGAGGAAAGAGGAGAAAAGGCAGACAGGAAATGATATTTAGTATCTGACAATTAAAAAGGAAGTCAATTCTGTACTTACAATAGCAGTCGGGGTGGCAGCCAGCACACAATAGAGCACCAGAGGGGTGATGAAGCTTTCTTCCTCTGTCCCTGGGTAAGGCTTCATTAAGTCTCCGTCCTGACAGAAGAATCCTTGGATATGCACCTGAAAAGTGTCAGTGCATTCGAAGTAGTAGGCAAGCAGCACTGTCCCAGCCATGATGACAAGCTGAAAATACAGCATGGCCACACAGAGACATTAGCAGGTCTTTGGAGCCGCGCTCGCCCCTCAGAGCACACTCCCTCCATCACCCCAGCAGCTCTCCTCTATTGGTATTGGCGAGTGTGTGCGTGCCTGGCTCAGCGTGCTCTGGGCTCGGGGCGTGTGTGCTTGCTTGTCTGCCTTGTAACATCTGTTGTAGAAGCCTCCCAGAAAATAATGAACGGCTCCCATCTGAAAGGCAGACCGCAGCAAGGCTTAGAGAGAGACCCGGCTTCTGCTGCCACCCTCTCAGAGGATGCATGGGAGTCAAGGCAAAATTTCCATTCAGGACAGAGGAGAAAAATCAAGGGCAGCAGCATAAGAAGTGGCAAGATGTAGATGTGAGATCTATTCATGAGAAAGCTCATGAAATAGTAGAGATAAACTTGCCTTATTATAAAATACTAGAGGCAGGTAAATCAGGAATGAATGAACAAATGCACAGGAAAGCTAAAACCTAGAAAGGTTAAGGGAAGTTTTCAGAACCGCGCCCTCGATTATTGGCAGGGATGAACCCAGTACAGGCAGCCTGGGTCAGTCACAGCTGTTACCTTTTCCCAAAAGGTTTTGCCTTTATTCCAAAATGCTTTCCACCAGGAAATTCAGGACTTTCCTGATAATATCTTATTATAGATACAGATCGTTCTTAAGGTTTAGACATAAAAAGGGACACAATTATCCTTTAATTCTGAGTCTCAAAAGTCTCTGATACTCACTGAGGTTTGGATGTAGCCTTTTGTAGGTATGGGAGGTTGAGGGAATATAGAAATGTCAATATTTGTTTTCTCATTCATATTTGGAAACACGAAAGTACCGGGAGAAGATGGTGATAAAGGTAGATATAAAACAGATTTTTGAGGTTATGAAATTACAGAAAATTATGCTGGATGGGTTCTTGGAGATCTTCCCAACTTAAACCTTTATATTTCACAGATGAGAAGGCTGAGGCCCAACAAGGGAAACTGACCCCTGCTGAATTATCCAACAAGTAAACTGAACATGTATTTATTTGATTATCAGCAAAGTAGGGAAACTAAAATGGAGAGAAAATATAATAAGGTGCTGATTTTTTAAAAAGTATCAAAAGAATCATTATGGAATGAAATCAGAACTCTGGAGGATGTCTTTGTACATCGATTATGGCTGAAAATGGTTTTTACTTGGAAGTACATATGGGTCAATGAGGGGGAAAGAAAGGTTTAGGAAATCCAAAGTTCTTATTCCAGCCCTAGAATGACTAACCTAAGGTCATGATAGCTAGTTTGTGTAAGTCTGGGACTAGAAACCCACATTTTCTGATCCTCAGGGAGTAAAAAGACATCTGTATCATGGCATCAAAATTTCATCCTATACAAAAGCTTGGGGAGTTATGGTGCGAAGGATAGGCTCAACTCTAATGGCAGTTTTACCTATTTCATATCCACTTCTTTAAAATTTTTTAAATGTTTTTTATTTTGTTTTATTTTTGAGAGACAGAGAGAGAGAGAGAGACAGTGTGAACAGGGGAGGGTCAGAGACAGAGGGAGACACAGAATCCGAAGACTGGACCCAGGCTCTGAGCTAGCTGTCAGCACAGAGCCTGACGTGGGGCTTGAACCCACGAACTGCGAGATCATGACCTGAGCTAAAGTCGGACGCTTAACCGACTGAGCCACCAAGGCGCCCCTCTTTAAAATTTTTTAAATGTTTATTTATTTTTTAAGAGAGAGAGAGACAGAATGTGAGTGGGGTCGGTGCAGAGAGAGAGGGAGACATAGAATCTGAAGCAGGCTCCAGGCTCTGAGCTGTCAGCACAGAGCCTGACATGGAGCTCGAACTCACGGACCTCGAGATCATGACCCGAGCCCAAGTAGGACGCTTAAATGACTGACCCAGCCAGGTGCCCCTCATATCCATTTCTTTAGCCACAACATTGCAGAGAAGCCTTACACCCTGCCCACTCTTTGAAACCTGGCATAGCCTCTACTTCAGGATATTATTTCGGCAGTTTCTCCTTCTTGTATCTGAAAGCATTCAGAAGCCTTGAGTTGTTATGCGTCGTAAGTACAAACTCCTATCTGTTCTGCTATAAAGGTCTTTACCTTTTGGCCTCACCCACTGCCACCTTCCTTTACCTTCAGATAGGTTGCAGATCATACTTTCCATTCACTGTCCTTCATACACAACTTGTCTCTGGTTGTCTAAGAACAATATTCTCCCATCTGGCATTTCTATCCCTCTTCCCCAGTGGATCTGCTGTCACAGCTGCTGACCATCTAGTAAACTCTGGACACTCCTGTGTGTTTCTCTGTACCTGAAGTTATTTATTGGCCTCATGTGTAAATCACCAGTGCTCAGGCCAGCCATCTCTGCTGTTTCAAGCACTTTATTTCTTTTCTTTTTTAGCCACAGAGAGATTTGGATTAGTATATTTCCTGTAAGAATGAGAGAGAGGTGCTCCCAAGCTGCCCTTGCTAATGGATGCTCCTGTTGGTCACTAGTTTATGAAGTCAAGGCCATGAAGTTTCTGTCTCTTTTGTGCTTCCCTGGTCAACTGAGCTGACCTGATGGGAAGGAACCTAGCCAGCTGACCTGAATGTTATGGAGCTGAGAAATCACTCTGATTGCAACAGTTTGGGGGCTTTACCTCCAGGGCTACCTGTGCCTCCTGCATAGGCCTGATCTGGGATTTCTTTGTATCTCCTCCGTGTGGCCGGAAACATATTTCTGTCTCTTGGCTTCATCAGACCTTGGGAAGTAGCTGCTTGGAGAACAGGCAGGATCTATGGAAGCTTTTGGATACAACAAAACCCCCAAATGGCATCTGGCCCCCTCTGTTGAGGACAAGTATCATATTTTACTGGGTGTCTTCGTACTACCACTTCCATTTGAAAAAGGTCAAGAGGAAAGTGAAAATATACATAGGTAAAAAGACTCACTAGAAAAATGGAGAATAGAAACTTTTAGAACACAGAACTGTCTTAACTTCAAATACATCAAAATCAACAATAATGACAACCACAACAAAAAGCTAACGTCAATATTCCTAAATTTGAAATCTAAAGAACAAACCTTGAATAGATGCTTAGCCAATTTAATCCTGGAAGCTGTATTCAGAGAGAAATGAATTAATGCATGAATCAGTTAATTGCAGGGCATAAAGTAAAGAACGGAGAACCTGGGAGGTGCGGGGTGGTAGAGGTAGGTGGGAACTTTGGAGCCTCACGGACAGAAGTGACCCATCACCATCAGTCTGTTCACCCTGATCAGGCTCTCTGACCAGCCAGGGACCCCTGCCTGTCATTTTCAAGAAATCCCCAAACTCCCTGGAGAGTCCCCGGTTATGCCAGTTACAGACACACAGAAGCAAAAACAGAACAATTCAGATCTTGATTTCCAGGTTTCTTTTCTATTGCACATTCTCTCGTGACCACATATTTAAAAAAAAGCTTTGCATTTATTGCAGGAACAGAAATACCACAGCTCTGCTTCCACGAACAGAGAGGTCCGCCTTGCCGCTCTGATGACAACATACAATTAGCCACCAGCATCCTCCCTTCTTCCTCTCTGTCCTGGGCCATGATTCATCACTGTCTAGGTTTGTGTCACTGGTGCCAGCTGGCACACTCGCCATCTCCGTTGCCTTCCCAGCCCCATTTAGGGATGCATGGAGGGAGGCCATAATGTTGGTGTCACATGAGCAGATGGCAAGGCTGTGCTGGACCCAAGTGCTGGTGGAGGGTTGATGATATCGGTGTGAAAGGCGCAATTATGGCTGTGGGGGGAAGGAATTCATGTACCACTGGTTTCCCTCAGCTTCAGTTCCCAATAATGACAATCTGATATTCGAAAATGCATTAAATCCTGACCCATCTGCAAGGATTCAGAAGGCAAAAGACAGTGATATCTGAAATCCTGCCTCTCAAGGCTGAGAGACCTGTGTTTCTCTCCTCCACTGATTAGAGAAAAGTAAATGTCACAAAGAATGATAATGGGGAGATGTCACAAAGCTGAGGAAAAAGGCTCAGATGACAGTACATTTTCCTTTGGTCTGTCAAGTCTGGGGCAATTGTGGACCACGAGTTTATATGACCTGATATAAGCTGTGAGAGTGGGAGAACATGGGGTGCCTGGGTGGCTCAGTTAAGTGTCTGACTTTGGCTCAGTTCATGATCTCATGGTTCATGGGTTCGAGCCCTGCACTGGGCTCTGGGCTGAAACTGCAGAGCCTGCTTGGGATTGTCTCTCTTTCCCTCTCTTTCTGCCCCACCTTAAAATAAATAAATAAATAAATAAATAAATAAATAAATAAATAAACTTAAAAACAAAAAGAGCAGGGGAACAGGTATTGATGGTATGACTCATGAGAGCAAGTGAATATGAGTGTGTGTGTTGTGGGGGAGCATGTGGGCAGACATGTGAGGCTGGAAAATGAGTGGGCTGGTATCTGGTCTAGAATGGTCAGGCATATCTGAAACTGGGGAGCCTACTCTAGGTGACCAACTATCTCAGTTTGCCCAGAACTGAGGGGTCTCAGGGGCCACAGGACGTTTCAGTGCTAAAACCGAGATAGTCCTAAACTAACTGAGGTGCTAGGTCACTCCACCAGAGGCAACGAATGTTTCCCTCCCCAAAGAGGTCTCTCATTCTGGTTTTGTCAGGACCTATCAAGACTATCGCAGATGACTCAGTCAACCCACAACTGTGGGAGCCGCCTCTGTGTTCAGTCCTGAACTAAGTGCTGTGAAGGTGCAGGATCCTCAGACACGCTCTCTAACCTCAAGCAGCTGGTGATCCAGCCAGAGAATGCTCGCCAACACAGGAAGCAGACAATGATCTGTAGATCTGAAGGAGGGGGTCAGTGGATCTCAAGCTGGGGTCCACACATGGCTGCCTGTGCCTGGTGAGCTGGCAGGGAGGGAGTCGGCAGAAGAGTATGTGAAGGGCTGATGCCTGGAGAAAAGAGTGCAAGGGGATGGACAGGGCTGCGTGGTGTCTGTTCAGGGGATTGGTTTTGACTAAGCCCCATGGACGTATGTGCAATTCCAAAGAGAGGGTATCAATTCAGCAGAAGGAACACTGCATCAGAGCTTAGATGGTAAGATTTAGCAGAGTCGTGATGCAGAAGCAATGTCTTAGGGTCCCAGGGAAGAGTACACATTAAGGATTTGCATGTTTTCATATTAAGGGAGAGCAAGCCAGACACAGGTGTCAGTAGAGGTACGCAAGGGCTGGGGTGGGAAGCCCGCAAGTGGCGCGGATGGAAGTGGGAGCTGAGGTAGTAAGCTGGAGGGGAAATGTGACAAGACTGGTCTTGAGCCCTTGCGAGACCTCTTGGGCACCTCTACACGTAGGTGTGAGCCTTTGAGAGGGGATGGAAGTTCTCCATAAACAACAAAGGTAAGAGCCAAGAAGGAAGGGGAAGAGATGGTGATGGTTAGGGTGATGATGTATATGATGCATATGTCCCAGGAACTACATAAGAGGGTCTACATAAGACTACATAAGAATAAGAACTACATAAATTGAGTCTTCTTCTGCCCAGCCACCCTGTGTGGTAGGCATGTTATTATCTCCACTTTATAGGGGAGGAAATAGAGGCACAGAGAGATTACATGAATGGTATAAGGTCACACAACTCACAACGGCGAGCCCAGGATGGACTGTAAATATGATGCATCTTTCCATACAAACTTAGGTGGCCTGGGGGAAATCAGGTCCCGAATTTAAGTCGGCGTGACATTAAGGGGTAAGCGATGTGCTGCACACTTGAGTACTTTCTTCAAATGCTTCCTTGTGTCAGTTTCCTCATCTGCAGGAAAGTTAATAATAACTAACTCAAAAATACGCATTTATGTGTTCTCATTTTGTTCCAAAAAGGAGTTTTATCAACCTCCATCAGATAAAGTAAGCAAGCATCAGTGATAAGTTGGAACAGAAGAAAGGAAGTAAGTATGGAGACAGGAATTCCATCCTTGAGTGTAAATTGCCTAACAGTCAACACAATAAGGAAATGGTGGTCTGTTACACATTTCACAGGATCTATAAGAAAGAAGTCAACCGATGATTAAAGAAAGTAGAATCTTTCTGATATAGTAACTGGGCTGAATTTGTCCTGGGTGTGGTGTGATAAATAGTGACTTAATGCTGAGTATGATGGCACTGTTTTTTTTGGGGTTTTTTTTTTTGATGTTTATTTTTGAGAGCACGAGAGAGAGTGAAAGAGAGCGAGTGAGCGAGCAAACGGGAGCAGGGGAGGGGCAGGGAGAGAGGGAGACACAGAATCCGAAGCAGGCTCCAGGCTCTGAGTTGTCAGCACAGAGGCCAATGTGGGGCTCAAACCCATGAACTGGGAGATCCTGACCTGAGCTGAAGTCCAATGCTTAACTGACTGAGCCACCCAGGTGCCCCAGTACTGTTGCTATTGTTTTTTAAATATGGGACCCACATCAAGTCTTAACATAGGCTGATGACATCACATCAAAGCAAAATGCACAGAAACAATATTGTGGCGTAGAATGGAGGAGATGGGTATTATGACTCAGTCTAGGATGAACTTGAGAGACACAGCAGGCTAAGAGCGTGGGCCAGGCTTCATGGGTTGGAAACTCACTCTGCTGCTTACTAGGCATGGGACTTCAGTTTCCTTGTGCTTCAGTTTCTCCATTTGTAAAATGGGGCTAAAAATACTGTAGCACAAGAACCGTACAATAAGTATTCAGAGCAGTGTCTGACTTGGCAGAAGAGACAGGCTATATATACTTCAAGCACTTCTTCCTAGGTATTGTTTCTCTCAGGTTTAAAAAAAATGCTTTTCTAGTTTGTTTTTTGAGAGAGAGAGAGAGCGAGCGAGCCAGCGAGCATGGGAGAGGCAGAGAAAGAAGGAGAGAGAGAATCCCAAGCAGGCCTCACAGTGTCAATGCAGAGCCTGATGCAAGACTCAAACTCACAAACCAAGAGATCACAACTGGAGCCAAAATCAAGAGTCAGAGCTTCACCAACTGAGTCACCCAGGTCCCCCTCAGTATTTTAAAAACTATTGGGTAGCAGTGAATTGGATACTATTTTCTAGTAAGTAAACTGCTAGTGAAATAGACCTGTTTTTTTTTTAATTTAAAAAAATTTTTTTACTGATTTACTTGTTTAGTAATATTTAAATGTTATTATTAGACTAGCAGAAGAAACCTTTAATCAGGCTCATCTCTGCAGGAAAAATCTCTTCACTCTTCCAAATCCAAGTTCTTGTGGGAAAAAAGATTGAGTTACTTTTCAAGGTTGTAATGAGAACTGAGGATATTACACATAAATATCAGCAACAGTACTTTGGCACATAGTAAATGCTTAATAAATAGTATCTCTAGTTATTGTTATCCTCATTTAGTATTATAGAATCTTAACATGTCCCTTACTATGGTGGTTTTCCAGATTACAGGTCTCAAACCATTAATGAATTGTGAAATAAAGGTACACAATTGTGGAGTTCAATCAGAATTCTTTTAGTGAAAAAGAACAGAACTGAATGTATCAGAGTTTCATACACAGTAAGAGCAAATGTTTTTATGTGAAACTTGTTTAGTACATAACATAGAGGCAGAGGAAGCATGTATTATACAGTGTGAAATGTACTTCTTACTACGGACTGTAGTAAAAAAAATCCTTCAATATAACATGATTTTATTAGATAGTTGTCTAATAATGTACAAGTTCCTTATACTATAGTGACTAAGACACATAGGTTCAAATCACAAATCGACTAATTACTACTGTATGACTTCGAACCAATTATATAACCTGTCTATGCCTTAGTTTCCTCACCTGAGAAATGGGTAGCTCATTTCTCACATGAGAAATGAGTTCTCACTGGAATGGCATAAGAACTATATGATTTAGTATGTTGACACCACTTAGCAGGTACTCAATAACTATTAGCTGCTATTTTATTAAGACTTGAGTAGATGTAGAAACTAATTTGACAATAAACTATTTGTTAAAAAAAAAAAAAAAAAAAAAAAGACTTGAGTAGAATATAATTTTTTTTCTGTGTAAGCAAATGATACCACACACACTCATGTATGTAAGAGAATATAAAGTCATTCCATTAGCCAGGACTGAATAATCATCTGGTTGTTACATCTACAAAATGATGAGCATCATAGTCCCACAATACTGAATTTTCAAGAGTCATGTAGCTATTCTTAATTTTGCTATTTGCAAACAATATTATCCCTCAAGATATGAAGAAATAAAAATAAAAGATTAAATCTTCAGTGAATTCTCCTTTGTCAGTATATTTGATCCTTATTTGTCTAAAATGTTACAGTTCTTCTATTTCCTCTGTTAAAATAAACTAAGTTGATTTGGGTGCTAATTTTAGGTTTCTCAGCAGAAAGAAGCATTGTAAGCCAGCAGGCAGCTAGGGAATACCAACTACATGCCAAACTCTCCACTAGCTGGTAGGAATGTAGGGAGGAAGAGGGTCTTCGTTTTTCCAGGATATGAGCAAGTGGCCAAATGATAGGTGTCTAACACAGATTAGCTGTTATAAGTAGATGACGGATGAATGGATGGAAGGACAGAAGGGTAAATGTCTGGCAGGATGGCAGAGTTGGTGGATGGATGTTATGATGATATCAAGAAGAGAATATTAACTGTGAGGACTGCATGTTGAGAGAGGGAAGGATGTGTCAGCAGTGACATCTGGGCTGGTTATATGATATAATAGAAGTTTATGGCCTTTGGAGCTTGAAGACCCATATGCAGTGCTAAATGCACCATTTGCTGCCTGTGTAGCTTCAAGTAATATACAAAATCTCTTTGAATCTCAGTTTCCTCATATGTAAAATGGATGTAATAATATATACAAGATATTTAATTGTGAAAAGTGATGTCTGTAAAAAGTACTGTTTTTAGCTCATGGCTTATGGTACTTGTCGATAAAGAGGAGTTCTTTGTCTTCCTCAGCCTCCCCATATTGTAATAAATAGCAGAACCTTTCTGGAAAATCTAATGTAAAAAGAGTTACATGAAATCAACTGGCCAGTCAGAACCTCAACAGGACTTAAGGTGTTACCCAGCATATTGACATGCAGGGGGCGCACTGCCTTGTAGGAGCAGGGTAGGCAAAGTCCTGGCCTGCTTAGTTCTCAAAGATGACACAGAGGATTGGGGAAAGGAGATAGAAACTCAACCTCTGCTCAGTTGAGTGCCAACAGGAGGTGGCACTGGAAGCCATTTCTAAGGGCAGTTAAATGTGTCCTTGGTCAGGATGTTCCTTNCAGAGTAATAGAGTAGTATGATGGCTTAGAATATTAACATTTAAAGTATTTTTAAGGACTAGATGAAACTTTCTTAAGGCTCTTTCTCTCTGTCTCTCTTTTTTTTTCTCTCTCTCTCTTCTCTTTCTTTTCTCTCTCCCTTCCTTCCTTCCCTCTTTCCTTCCTCTTTCTTTCTTTCTTTCTTTCTTTCTTTCTTTCTTTCTTTCTTTCTTTCTTTCTTTCTTTCTTTCCTTCCTTCCTTCCTTCCTTCCTTCCTTCCTTCCTTCCTTCCTTCCTTCTTTCTTTCTTTCTTTCTTTCTTTCTTTCTTTCTTTCTTTCTTTCTTTCTTTCTTTCTTTCTTTCTTTCTTTCTTTCCGAAAAAGCACAAGTAGCGGAGAAGGACAGAGAAAGAGAGAGACAGAGAGTCTTAAGCAGGCTCCACCCTCAACGCAGAGTCCAACGTGGGGCTCAATCCCACAATCCTGGGATGATGAGCTGAGCTGAAATCAAGAGTCAGACCCTCAACTGACTGAGTCACCCAGGATGTTCCACATTTAGCCATCATTTTCTAATGATACAAAGGAGGATCAAAAAGGAAGGGGGCCCATAATTCAGAGATGAAGACCTAACTTTTGGTCTTTGTTCTGTCACCGATTGATTTTGTAAACCTAGATGCATGACTCTAGCTTTTTCTGATCCTCAGATCCACATTAGGAAAAATACACTTAATGGGAATGAGATAACACGAGAAATGGGGTTAAATGAGAAGATTTGGATAACTCTTTGCAGATGGTAAAGGAGTATTCAATAGATAAACCACCTTATAATATTATACATGTTATACAAATATGTATGATAAACAAATAAATTAACAAAAATAAATCAAGCCAGTATAAGAGATAAACATCCAAAACTAGGCTTAGGAGATACAAATGCTTGTGTTGCTGAGCTTACCTTGAATTTTTGAACATATTTAGGCCCACAACCTAATTCTGCTTTATGCCAAAGGATGGTAATTTTAAGCCTGGGAGAGGTTGAATGAAGATCAATCCTCACTCTTTTTCCTCTTCATTTTATTGCCGTGGGCAGAATTCTGAGCTGGTCCCCAAGACTTCTGCCCCCTAGTGTTCATGCATGGTATGATCCTTCTCTTTGGTGTGGGCAAGACCTATGAATATAATGGAATGCTTCTTCTTTGATTATATTCTATTATATGGCAAAGGTGTAGGAATTATAATGATGTAATTAAGGCCCCTAATCAGTCAACTTTAAGTTAATAGAAAAGGAGATTATGCAGGACAGGCCTGACCCATTAATCATTTGATACCTTTAAATGAAGATAAGAGATCTGAAGCAGTAGAAACAGTCTCTGTTGACCTTGGAGAAGCAGATTGCCATATTGTGGAGAGGACCACATAGCCAGGAACGGGTGGGCTGACTCTAGGGCCGAGGCTCTCTGTTCTACAGGAACTGGATTCTGCCAACAACTCGTGAGCTTGGAAGAAGACCCTAGGACTCAAATGGGATCACAGTCCTGGCTGACAGCTTGACTTCCACCTAATAAAATACTGACCAACAGACCCAACTAACTCACACACAGACTCCTGACCCACAGAAAGTGTGAGATAACAAGTTTGTGTGGTTTTAAGGGCTATGTTTGTGGCAATTTGTTACATGGCATAGAAAACTAAAAGAAGGGGAGAAGCTCTCCAGGAATCACTGCGAACAGGTAGGCCCCACAGGGGCTAATCTAGCTGAGCAGCAGAATTGCAGCTTTTATGCTTTTGGTGAATCTCTTTCAGAAGCCCCAGAACCAGGAGCTGGCTTTCTTCTGCTAAGGCAGAAGTTCCTGAGCTTCTCAACACCAAGGTCCTTTAATTACTTTCCTCTTATAGTCCCTAAAATTGAAACATCCCATTTAGTTAACAAATTGCATGTATTAACTTTGGAATAGTTAATTTAATTTTTTTGAAATTTTTATTTATTTTTGAGAGAGAGCAAGCACACAGGTGCAATCGTGAGCCGAGGAGGGGCAGAAGAGGGGACAGAGGATCCGAAGTGGGCTCTGTGTTGACAGCAGAGAGCCTGATACAGGGCTCAAACTCACAAATCATGAGATCATGACCTGAGCTGAAGTCAGGTGCTTACATGACTGAGCCACCAAGGTGCCTCAGTTAATTTGATTTCTAACTTTAATTAAATAATTGCTCTTGAATTAAATATAAATGCAGAAGATTCTGACTGGCATGAGATGAACAATGTAACCAAAGCAACTTGTGATTTTTATCCCAAATCGAAGAAAACAGATATTTTGGTTATTCCTTTAAGACTTAACAAGGATAAATGTATATTTTACTTCTATTAAAGCTATCTGAAAGACAGAAAATAACTCACTGACCCTAGGAGTTGACATCATTTGAGATGCTCACCCAGACCATGATTGCCCCTTTTTGAGAATTACACATTTATACCCACACTCATGCTTCCACTGCAAGACTAATTCCCTGGCTGCAGATGACTTGACTAAGAAGAGATGCCTGGCCCAAATGCAGGCCCCTGAGCCTCTCTCTTAAGAATTTGAAGAGTCACAGACTCTATGTGTCTTTATTGACCACTTGTACTCAGGACATAAAAGTCTAGGAGCTATAGAGCTGGCTTGTGTAGCCATCTGAACCAAGGAAAGCTGTGAAAGCTAATGGACAAATACATACAGAGAAGAATGAAGTACAAAGTCAAGGGACCATCAGACCTGGAGAGAAGGAATAATTTTGATTCTGATGGTTTTTCAGTTTCTTGTTTTAGTTTATGCTGAGGCCAGTCTATGCCTCCTGAGTTTCCTAGAGTTCATCTTTATCCTTCGTAGAAAATCCCCATTTTGGCTTCACATAGAGCAACTGGTTTTCTGTTATATGAATCCAAAAACCCATGGCCAAAACCATCTACCCTGTCCTGAAAGGAATGGAGCCTCTGTTCTAAACCCATAAATACTTTTGGATTCAGCTTTCTCAATTCCTGACTTCTTTGTAGGGATGAGCACCATTGCATAAGCTATAAGAACAAGAAGGGGGCTATTTGAACGTCAGTCTTTAGACACTACAACCAAAAGCATTACTTTCCTCTTGTGGAAGAAGGGGAGAAGGGTACAGATGTGAGAAGAGCCTTTGATGTGCCATCCATTCCAGTCAAAACCCCAGAAGAAAATCTTTGGAAATATGATTGTTCAAGCATCCAGAAGAATTAGCCCTACTCAGAGAAATGAAGGTTTATGTCATTTCTGACAGTTGAGGTGTATACAGCAGACTTGTTAAGTGAATAAGTATGTCCAAAGGAGTTTGAGTGGAAGTAGGGGAAGAAAATCTTATTAATCTGTGAGGATGAGACCTTTTCAATTTTTAAAGAGCCAATTGAAGAAACTACATTTGTACTATAATTTCAAAAGGAAATGTAATTTTCTTGCCATCTTTAAAATTTCTCTCATTAATTATCAAAACACATTTTCAGGAAAAGAGATATGGGGTTAATCAGATGGCACTGTATGAGCACTTGCTCACTGTATGAGCAAGACAGTGTATGGTATCACAGGTGTACACATGCGCCCAGTATTTGAATCACCATCTCTGCAGCCTTAACTTTCTTACTGAGCACTGACTTGGCCTGGGGGAGACTAGGTTGGCTTTCTGCCTAGAGAATGGCTTTCTAATTTGTCCTAACAAGACATGTTGAGTCTTGTGCCTTGTCTGAAGAAAAAAGAGAACTTTGTTCTTACTTCCTTTGGCCTAACCATACCATAATAACATCCATATTAAAATCCTACTGTATGATGTTCCAAATAAAGGTAACTTCTTTAGGGACTTCAATAACCAAATCCACTCAATCTAAGGAAAATATGGTAGAATAGGATTTTAGCCCAACAAAAGAAATTTGCCTAGTCATTATGGATTCTTCTAGAGGAGGATTAAATTCTATGGGGTTTCATGGTATACTTGATCCTGCACTTTATTTGAGGGTGGGGGCATGTAATATGTTTTCCATCATTAGGTCTACTTTGGTATAGGATACGAGGTGTAGGTGTCATTATGAAGAACCCAGAAATGGATGGACATTACACGCCAAAGTTCCTGAAATTGCTCTGGAAGTTCTCCCTGACCACCTTTGCAGTGTGATGTGATGGCTCCCTGTGTAGACCTAACACGATCCCGGCACTTATGACCCACATATGGCCATCCTCAACTTTCCTGTGTCTCCCACCACCAAGCTACGAGGCCCTAAGGGAAAGGGTCTTTCAAATTTGTAACTCCAGTTTAGTACAGGTACATAACAGGTGTTTAAAAGATATCAGTTGAATGAATGAATAAAATTCTATAGTTGGTTTTACTCATAGCAACTTTGCTGTCTCTTCAAGGAATATATCACCTGCAACTGTCCGAGATGGCTTGTCAGTGTATTGGTTAAAACTAAAGGTTTTGATTTAATCAGCATGCTCTGCACAGTGGAAGATGTTAATAAGTGCTTTGGAAAGAGAGACAGAAGGAGGGAGAGAAGGTGGTCATATAAAATTATAATTATTTTGCTCTAAAAAATAAGACATATTTTGATGGGCCTATTATTTCCATCATTTGAAGAGGATAGCAGAGATATAATAAGTTGCTATTTAAATATTGAAATCATACTGTAATCTGTAATCTCTTAAATAAAATCACACAGCTATCTTTTTAAATAAAAAAACAAAGAGTTTCTGTTTGCTAAATTACAGATCTATTTTGGAAAAAAAGGAATTGGAAAATGATGCTATGACTCTAAATTGGAATGGAAACATAAAATTAACACTGAATTTTCTGTATACCATGTAGAACAAATAAAGGTAAAAACAAACAAAAAAAAAACCCTACGGAAAGAGCTTCCCATGTTTGCTTTTTCAAATAATTTTAAACCAACGTACATAAGACACCATGTTAATTTCCCTACCAGAAAGGAACATGATTCTTCTTTCTCCATATGCATTGCTAACTTACTTGGGAATTAGGCAAATGAGAAGGAAAGGAAAAACATTCTTTTAAATCAACCAGTTTGTTTTTCTTTCTAATTAAAACAGGTAAATCTTAACATTGCAAGAGATGTAGATGTTCTCATTTTCCTTTAAAAATTACTGAGTAGGGATTTTGCTTGTCTCCCTTAAAATTACTGAATAAATTACCTCTAAGATAGTGTCTCTCCCAAAGACGTTAGAGGATCCTGCATAAATGAACACAGATTGGAACCTTCACTCAAACTCCTGCTGGTTGTCAGATCACAGGTGCCCAGGCCTGCACCTGCTTCACTCTGGCTGCATCTAAATGAAGCCACTTATCCTAGTGAAAGCAATCAGGTGAGCATCTAGGTTCATCTAGCTTACCAGATGTTTCCCATCATGGAGAAATGTTTTGCATTGATGGAAATGTTCTATATCTGTACTCTCAAGATGTTAGCCACTTAGTGATATGTGGCTACCAAGCCCTTGAGATATACCTACTGCAACTGAAGAATGGAATTTAAAATTTTATATCGTTTTAACTTACTTAAATTTAAATGCCCACAAATGGCCAGTGGCTACATGCTGGATGGTGTATCATGGCTTTGCATTAGCAAGATGTTACTGTTAACCAAACATAAATTTGAACCTTTTAAAAAATTATAAAACACTCTAATATAAAGGTTATAAGTTGGAAAATATACCATCAGAGTTTGCTCACTAGAGATTAATCATTGTTAACATGATGTGTATTTATTCTCCTAGACTTTTTCTTTCTCTCCAGGCATATAAACATATACATTCATACGTAGATTAAAAAATGTATAAAGTAGAATCATACTATGTATGCTGTTCCAAAACATGTTTTGACCACCTTTCTATGTTGTATATACACAGCTCTTTATAGTTACACGAGCCAGTATGTTCCCTTCTTTGCTAAGCCAGTCTCATTTTTGTCATTTGTAATCAAGGGGTTCTGATTAACACAGGTGCATCCAGGGTCCAAATTCAGCTTTTGGGTCAGCATGTTGGGACCGTATCTGAGAATAAAAGAAGTGGGTGCAAACTCAAAAGAGGAGAGCTTTGCGTGGCAGGCAGAGGAAGTTAACATTTTACCATATACTCAAAAGGAAATGACTGAAGGCTTTGAGCAGGGAAGTGGCACCCTCAAACCTGTCCTTGAAGAGAGTGACCTTGGTAGTGATCTGTCTTAGATGGGAGCACAGATCCTTGACAGAGACATCGTGGTACAAAGGTTTGTTTACAGTTCAGTTACCAGGTACAGAATACCACAAATACTGCTGTTGTATCACATTTCTAGAGCAAGATCACAAAGTCCTATTCAGCTCTCTTACAATAGGGGAGAAGTAAAATATTGTGTATTGTAAGTTTAGTTTTCAATTACTATTGTAAAGATATAAAATAGTTTATTCATTAAACTTTTATTGATAAACTGCTATATGTCAGGGATTAAGGAAGCAGCAGTGCACAAAATGAAGTCTCTGTTCACATGGAGGAATAGATTTGGGGGCTGAGGAAAATAAGAAGTTTAATTTTGAACATATAAATTTTGAGATGCTTATTAACATCCAAGGGAAATGTCGAAGAGGCAGTCAGAGAGATGAATGAGTTTGGAGACACCTTTTGGGCATCATCAGATGACTAGTGAGTGAGCATATATAAAGAACGAGGAGTCAGGAGATGGGAGAAATGAGCAAAAGAGACCAAATAAGGCGGTGACAAGAATAGAGCTGGAGAGAAAGTAACAGTGAGCCAAGGTCTAGAATCTTCAAAGAATGGGAGAGGAGTGGCCCAGAACTCTGTAAGTGCACCAAGGAGGCAGAGTGAGAGGTACTGATGGACAGCGTGAGTCTCCAAGCTGAATGGGTTTTCAGGGGAGAAGGACAACAGCTAGAAGAGGCAATGAAGAGCAAGGGTAACACCTACCCTGTTTCTGACTCCAGTGGCACAAGGGGTGTGGGCGATAAAGCATGGCCACTGGGAGGGCTCTAGGGAAGTAATATAATTAAGAAAGCCAAGTTTATAGTAAAAAGAGGAAGGCACTGTTCAGACAAGCTAAAGGAGATAAGGAACTTTTCTGATGACACACTCGTGAATTTTAGAGTTCACAGGGCAGCAATTTTGGGGTCCAGGAGGGTGGGAGATAGGGTTGTATGGAGCCAGGTGGGCATCAGAGACCACAGCGTGGAGAGGTGACTAGAGTCCTTGTTTATGAATTGTGTTAATACAGACAGGACAAAGGGCACAACGGAATTAGCTCCAGTGTTCTAGGAGGCAGGTTAGTGGGCCTGTGATGAGGAGGCAGGAGGAGACAGAGCTCTTTTATGTTGTGAATTAGCAAAATAGAAAGACTTTGGTGCTAATGTAGGAATGTGACCTTTAAAAAATGTTTTTTTTATGGTGAAAAATGTTTCCTAATTTGTGGCAATTTAGCACTAGGTATCTGTAGGCAGCATGAATTCCACCCTAATTACAACAAACATGTGCTGAATATCTAGTATTATTCCAGGCCTGGAGAAGGATGGAGAGAAAGAAAAGCAGTCATCTCTAGGAAATCTTATGTCTCTCCCCAGTCTTAGGTTAAGTTGCCCCCAAATGTATTTCACTGGGAAGATGTTATTATACCCCTTCCCTCCCAACAATCCTAAGACCACTTCTCATTTTGAGTGTTGGCCTGGGGGAAGCTTTCTTCACCTCATCTTTGGAAGGAATGTCCAGGTATGTGGTCAACTACATAAGCTCAGAGCTTGGAGTCATTGAAACAGTTTCATTTAGAGAAGCAGACACTGAACAGACACAGCATTTTTGCTCTTATGTTCTCTCTAAACTGAACTAAGATAAGAACAGGCATTAAGCTGCTTAGAGATTTGAATTAGAGGAACAATTATTCTAATACACATGATAGCAGAAAGGCTCTCAGAGCCCATAATCTCCTGATTCTTATGAAAAACTGTCACTCTCTGGATATCCATGCTTGACTGGAGGTTCTGCAAAGTAATCTAAGCCTCCTTTTCTCACTTTTATCCTTTGGATTGATTTTTGCTTCTTTGAAAACAATTGTTCCATTTTGAAACTTTCTGAACACGGCACAATGCATAATCTGTATCATTTAGCCCTCTAAATACTCGGCTATTATACTATGGTTCTTATGACTGAGCATGCCCCGTCAATGGAAATTTATTCAATGAAATGTGAAGTGACTTTAGAAGCCACATTTAGAGCATTGATTTAAGCCAAGCATGTTGAGCTGAAAAGATTCAGGAAGTAAGTTATATTCTAAATAGCTAATAATTGTTCATCACAAGGTACCTTTTCATTCTTTACTGCTGTTTCTGCCTTTCGAGCTCTCACAATGGCCACGAGAGGGTAGGGGATCGAGTATGGGAAAGATTGTTTTAATGGGGTCTTCACATTGACATGCCATTTTAACGTCACAACTATCATAACCAGAGTGTGCAGACGCGGTGCTGGTCTAAGCCCCATCAACTGACACTTTACCTCACATCATTACTCTCTAAGAGTCTCTAAAAGTAGACACCAAAAACTATTAGTATTGCTGTTTGAACTACCTAGGCTGAGCCCAATTCCTTCCTCGGCACAGGCTCCTTTGTTTTCTATGAAGGAGGGTAGTAGCTCTATTCCCTGGGAATCAGGAAAAACATTTTTAGCTGGATATGTTTAAGAGGAAGTTATACTGACCCAACATGTTCAAAGGCTGAGAGGTATGAGAGATCGATAGCAATAAGCAGGCCACTGCAATTCCTAAAGGTATTCTAAAGAGCACCCTGGGTCTGGAAAATCCATTGTTCCACCTGGGAGACCATGAAAAATCAGTGCCCCAGACCGAGAGCCTGGTATGTGGTTCGTGCGTCATGCGTGCTTGCTCAGTGAATGGATGAAAGAGAAGAACTACAAGATCCAGACACCAGCCCGATGGTGCTAATGCACAGACCACTGCACCTCCAGCCCATGTTCTCTCAAGTGCCTCAAGAAAACCATATAACAAGGGATACTCTGTAAATTACCCTATAGTATATCTAAACCCCATTAGAAACTGAAAATACTTTTCCTCATAAATATCTCTTTAGTTTCACTTTCTTTCCTTATAGCTATAAAAATCCTCTTCTGAGACATTATAGGTGAAGGAGGAGTTGATGTAAGCGGCTAGTTAGGTTATCTAGATGCCCCAAAGGAGAGGAGATCAAGTGTTGGGGTAGCCTTTGGGTTGCTTCTTCCCCATGGTTTTCTCTCTCTTGTTGAAGTATATCTAAGAAAGGAAAGGTTGAGTTTGGCTGGGCATGAACTCTAGAACTCATGAAAGCAGAATTTAAAAGATCCCAAGATTGAGCAGACATGGGTCTAAGGCATGAGAACCTAAAAAAGAGATCTGTCTGGATGGTTAAACTTCTCAAAAATGAAGTTCTAACAAGAGGAAGGAGGAGAAACACCTTGAAAGAAACTCTGGCTGGTATGGAGAGCTCTATGATGGGACCAAATTTGGCAACCAGATATATAAAGGGGAAAGGGAAAAAGCCGAGATCACCAAAAGACAGTGAACCTCTTTTATAGTGTGTTCACATATCTAAAATCCAAAGTAAACTGGCTAACAAAAATGCTGTGATTAAATCTGATGTAGCAAGATAGAATGATAATGTGATTTTGATGGAAGGTAGTGAGAAAGCAGAGTTCTTCAATATTTATTTGTTCTGTATCTTCCCTGTCTAGAGAAAAGATCTTTAGATTTATAAAGTTTGAATGGCATTTGTCCCAAATGTAAGGAGTGACTGAAGAAAGAACAGAGTTTCTTTAAGTGAGTTTAAATATGCTTTGTAAGAGAAATCACATCCTGGGCACCAAAAACTTGCAAATGAGAGTTTTAAGAAACTACTGAGAAGAAAAGGAGGAAGGTTGGAAATGGACAAACATATTTATCAATTTCAAAAAGGGAAGTATACAGAATTAAAAGCATTACTGATGATGACAACTGAATTTTACGTTTATTCTGGGCATGACTGTAGAATGGATGTTACAGGGCAACTTTCCTCGCTCTTAGGAGAGGAAGCATTGATTTCTGAGCCAGGATGCGTTCACTAAGCATGAATGAAGTCATCTCAACTGATCTTATTTCATTTTTTAATGGAGTACGAGATTAGCATAGCAGGGAAATGGGTTATTTGTGGTCTATTTAGACTGCATGCAGGAATCTGGCAAAAGGTGACCTTGAGAACCTGGTGGACAAATAGAAATGTATACTGGATGACAGGTATACTGAATATTGGATGAACTTAAAGTGAGTTTACTAATGTATCAGTAGTAATATTAATAGGGAAATCTAGGTGTGCATTTCTCAGTCTCATGGCAATACGTTAGAAATCAGCTCCATCATATCTCTGAATGACGTGAACTTTGAAGGGATAGCATATATGCTGAAAGACAAAATGAGAATCCAGAGAGTTCTCAACAGTCTGGAATGAAAGACTGAATTCAACTTAAAGAAACCTCATAGAGATAACAGACAGAAGCCCTAGCACTTGGGTCTAAAATATTCTACTGCTCAAATATTGGCTGATAGTGACCAGAGGGACATAAATGTAAAGGAATAGGATCACCCTCAGATGTGACAACTAATTTGTCATTCCATTATTTTTCTTCTTTCTGAATCTTGAACCCCTCCATTTTCACTGCATGGGCACATCTTAAACACTTAAAATAAACAAAACAAAATAAAACACAAAACCACAAAACCCAAATTAAAAGCCTTCCCGGGTTTTATTACTGCCTTGAGCACACTCTTACTTTCCTGTACTGCAAAGCTGCTCAGGGGTAGCGACACTGGTTCCCTTCACTCTCCTCTCAAACTGGTCTCACTAAGTCATTAGTGACTTCCTAATTGAAAAATGCATCAAAATTTTTTCAGTCTTGAGCTTCTGTGATGCCTCGGCAGCATTTGATTCTCCCGGTCACTTTCTTCTTCTTGAATTTTTCTCTTCCCTCGGCTTCCTTTCTTTTGCGGTTGCTTTCCCAGTCTCAGAATTCCATCCTGTCTCAACTCTCCTCACATACACATCCTGTTCTACTAATCATCTAGGCTTTTTTCTCACCATCTGTGTTGGGGGACCTCACCTCCTCTCAGGGTATCAACTGCCTCGAGTACGTTGAAATCTTTATTTCTTACATCAACCTTTTTCTTGAGCTCTAGACTTTACATTCCACTGAACTTCTCCAATGGCTTCAATTACCACCTGTACTTTGACTATTCACAGATATAAAACTGTAGCCTAGACCTCTCCACTGAATTCCAGACCCGTATTTCTAAATCCACATGCAACAGCTTCCTCTAGATATTTCTTAGGCATCTCATACTCATGATTTTCAGTCTTAATCATCACCCACCTTCCTCTTCAGTATTTGCTTTTCTGAAGATTATGACCCAACCACCATACTGTTATTTAAGCCAGAAAATGAAGGATTGTTCCCAGTTTTTCCTGCTACTTTCTATTTTACATTCAGGCAGACTCTAAGTCATACCTCCATCAAAGCACTTTTCCTAAAATACAAGTCTATTGATTTCCTTTTTCATGGGGATAAACATCCCAACTCCTTAGCATGCCACCCAAGATCCTGATGACTTGGAGCTGAGTCTTCCCTAGCTTTCCAGTCTCATCTCATAGCTCTTCCCTAGAAGCATCCATTGGACTAATGGTACATTTCTTTCTTTTTTTAATGTTTTATTTATTTATTTATTTATTTATTTATTTATTTTATTTTATTTTTTTACAAATAGTTTATTGTCAAATTAGTTTCTATTTAATGTTTTATTTTTGAGAGAGAGAGAGAGAGCACAATCAGGGGAGAGACTAATCATACATTTCTATTAAATGTTACCTACATTTGGCTTGGTTTCCTTTTTTTTTTTTTTTTTTTTAATCCTTGTGCCTACTCCTATGTTTTCCCTTTTGCTTCAGTGTTCTTTCTTCCATTTCTTTGCCTGATAAATTTCCTTAAGGCATAATTCCTTGTTTTCTCTACTATGCAGCATTTCCAACTTTCTCTTCTGTATTCACATTTTTTCTATTCATTTTCCTAGTATAGTGCACAACACAAGGCAGTAATTACTTGTTTTGCATGACAATCTTCACCACTAAATTGTGAGCTCCACAAGGAAGTGACTAAGTTCTATTAAGTTGTGTAGCCCTTACACAGTGAACACTCAATTCATGTTTATATGCAATAAATTAAGTTCGTGAGTTCAAGCCCCACATCGGGCTCCATGCTGACAGTGAGGAGCCTGCTTGGGATTCTCTCTCTCTCTCCCTCTCTCTCACCCCTCCCCTGCTTGTGGTGTCTCTTGCTCAAAATAAATAAACAAACTTAAAAAAAAACATTAAAGAAGAGCAATAAGGAACGTGACACCATGTCGAAGGAACAATGATTGAACAAATGGGAAATATTTGTGTAAGGTGTCATGAATTGAAAAGAAAAGTAACAGTATTTAGTGCAATAGTGTGGGCCTGAGAGCAAGCTACACCTTTTCTAACAAAACACAAGTATGGCAGGTTAGACACAATGACAGATTATTTGCTGCTTCTCGCATTGAGAGGTGGAGTCGAATTCCCTCTGTTTGAAGGTGGTTTCTGTGACCAAATGGCATGGGATGAAAGGGACACTGCAAAACTTCTAAAACTAGGTCAGAGGAAACCTTGAAGTGCCACTTTGGTCTCTGACAATGTTTAATCTTGGGGTGCCCCTGCTGTAAATTTGGTCGCCATGCTGTGAGAAGCCCAAAGCACATAGGTGCTCTATTGGCGCCAGTGCAACTTCTGGCGGATAGCCAGTTTCACCTGCCATCAATTAGCGAACCATTGTGAACACTCAACACAGAGCCTTCAGATAAATGCAGCCTCTGCCAAGATCAAACTGCAGCCACATAAAAACCTATGCCTGGAACAGACAGCCAGACCCTTCCCAAATTCCTGATCCACAAATTTAAGTACAAAGTAAAATTTCTTTCTTTCTTTCTTTCTTTCTTTTTTTTTTTTTTTTTTTAAGAAATAGCCTCTTTTTTTAAATGTTTATTTACTTTTGAGAGAGCTGGAGAGATACAGTGTGAGCAGAGGAGGGGCAGAGAGAGAGAGAGGGAGACACAGAATCTGAAACAGGCCCTAGGCTCTGAGCTGTCAGCACAGAGCCCGATGCAGGGGTCGAACTCATGAACCATGAGATCATGACCTGAGCGGAAGTTGGCTGCTTAACCGACTGAGCCACCCAGGCACCCCAAGTAAAATTTCTTTTAACCATTAAATTTGGAGTTTTAAATGATTAAAATGGCATGGTGTTACACAGCAGTGGAGACCTAAAGCAACAACTACAGATGTTGACTGATTGAAGAGTGACTTGGTGACAGGAAACTGCTGTGGAAAGAACAGATGTGTTACTTGGATCTCCTCCTTCAAGAAAGGACTTGCTGCCCAGCAGCAGGGAACTCTCCAGCTGTTCGCTCCTTCTCGATGCAACCTGCATTCTGAGCTGTGGTCTTGCTCTTTTCAGCGACTAAGCAAGGCAGTGCTACAAAGTTCTTCTTGGAGTGTCCCCAGTCCACAGCTGAATAAGTGGTACTAAGGCCAGCCATCTTTGTCCACCTGGTTGACTCCTTAAATGAGCAAACTTTGCCGTAGAGCTCCGCACTGGGCTGGCAGAGATCTCTGTCTGGTCTGTGTCATGGACTGATACCGTCACCTGCCCAATACTGCCCCCCCTCTCTTTTCACAGGCGTTCCTCCCCAGTGAGCCTTGTGTACTCCTCTTCCATCTCAGTGTCTGGTTCCTCAAAAATACAACATATAAAACCACCCTGCATTATCTTAAGAGAATTATAATAGCAAAGAGCAACTCTTAAGACTCGGTGGCCGAACATGCCCAATGATACAGATGTGGCTGCTGGGTTTTGGCTTCGGGTCATCGATTGTCTCACTATTGTTTAAGTAAAACATGGCAGCGGCCTTGGTTATTGGCTATCTAGACAGAAAGACTGAGACTACAAATAAAAGGAGTGGAGGAGTGGGTTATACAGTGAGCACCAGGAATCTTGATTTTGCATTGGCCTGAAGACAAGTGGCAGAACTCAATGAAATGATAATCTCATAAAAGATCCAACTGACCTTGTAAGACATTTGTTGATTAAAAAACCTCAGTCCGGTTTTACTAATTTCTCAACCCTGTCAGAAATCTTCATCTGACTCTGTTTGCTTAAGAATATGTGAGCTGAATAGGAAGGTCTAATGATTTCCATGCATTTATGAAGGAGCCCAGAGATTGGATCTTCCTGGCAACAGTCAAATTACTGTGTTATAGAAACTGAATTTGTCTCCTGTTCCTTTACTAAGTTCAAAGATGGCCAGTTTTATTTTATTTTAATGTTTATTTTTGAGAGAGAGAGAGTGTGTGTGAGCAGAGGAGGGGCAGAGAGGGAGAGGGAGAGAGAGAATCCTAGGCAGGCTGTGCACTGTCAGCGCAAAGCCCAGTGCAGGGCTCCAGCTCATGAACTCTGAGATCATGACCTGAGCCAAAGTCAAATGTTAAGAGTTTTAACCGATTGACTCACCCAGGGACTCCAAGATGGTCATTTTTAAAGTATATGTGTGATAACCATGAAAAGTGTGTATGTGTGTGCGCACGTGTCTGTGTGTCTGTAAGGGAGAGAGATTAACAATTAGTACATCATTTGAGAATAGGAATTTTATATCCTACTGGCATTCTGTCCTAAGTCTTTGTCCCTTGGTGTCACATATAGAAATTTGCCTCTTCTCTGAAAGCTGGTCATTACCCTTTCTGGGGAAGAGAAGAATGCCAGAAGGGCACGATCTTTCTGTCCAAATATTTGAAGAATTAATAGGAATTAGATTTGTTATAGCAAAAAGTTGTTATAGCAGCCAAAGGGTAGAAACTGGCCTGATATTTGGAAGCAGAACAGAAAACAGTTTGAATGAACTTTTTGTCAGAACTGTCAGAACCGTTCAAAGGTGCCGTGGGTTGCTTTGATAGGTGGTGTGTTCTCGATTACTGGGGGAAACCAAGCAATTACTTGATGGAAATGACATTCAGTGGGATCCCAGTAAATCAGGAGCATTAAGGTTTTAAAGTCTCTTTTATGCCAGAAATTCTATAAATACTGAAGAAATGGAAAGACAAATATAAAGGCATTTGAGGGACTTTTCCCATTAAATACAAATATAGTACAGGAATTACATTACCATAATCAAATGTTAGTTCTGGTTCTCATTTTGTCAGGTATAAAGCTCTGCGGATACCTTTAAAATTGTTTTTCTAATAAAGCCAGCCAAGCATGAAATAACTTCTAGCTGCTTTAGTAAAGACTAATAGAGGAAATTACCCTAATGAGAGGCTAATAAAGCAGGTTAAGATGACCCTAGAAGCACACGTCCCTTTCAGACAAGGCTGGTGGATACTGTGCTTGTCGTTAAGAGAGGCGGTTCTGTTTCTGTTCTTCTAAAGAAAGGTTTTGGGAAACTTATCAGTAGGGGGCATTGGTGTTCTACCAGCAGGAGAACTTGACTCCGAGCATAAGTGCTCTTGGTGATTCTGAGCACTTTAAAATGATCAACAAATCAAAGCAGATAGGAAAGTACTTTCTGTAGAAAAATCCACATAGAAATGTCATCTGCTCTAAATGAAACTTAAGGAGATAGAAGTACAGCGTGTACATATTTGGTTTCTCCAAGATAAATGAAAGATGCTGGAGGCCTTAAATAAAAATTTCTTGAGAGAGGCAAAAAAGATCACAGCAGCTGCAGATTCAGCATCTGCAAGGGCTAGGAAATGAGAGGGGAGCTGACTGTGCATCATGGGGAACCGGTGTCCCGGATGCTGCTGGCTCCCATGTCCCTGCAATGAGAGTGAAACCAAACAGCTCCCTCTGTGTTAGACACTTCCCTAATACAACAAATACTGGTCTGTTTTTCTCCTTTCCCTTCTGCTGGTACGGGCAAAGGCACACAATCATGAAAGGAATTGGGGAAGAAAGGGAAAATACATAGATTTGGAATGCCCAATATGGGAGATAGAGAGCTGCATTTCCTCACGTGGGAACACACATAAGCCTGCCATTAGTCACGGAGAGAGAGATTATTAACCATCAATAAAAATTAATGCAACATTTCCACATCTACCATGATCTAAATGCTAGATGGCAGATGGAATTACTTATGAATTATTACATCTTATAGAAAAATTTGATATCCCAGCTTTTTTACCCTCTATCCTCAAAAATACTTTTAGAGGTCTATCTGACAAGTGAAAATTCTGGGACTTACAATTTGAGACCTTAAGGAACAACACAAAGGAAGGATACACCAACACACACACACACACACACACACACACACACACACACACACACACACTGATAGGCTTCTCTGATTTGATTTAAGTCTATTTGGTGCATAAGAAGCCTGCCAGATTCCCACCCCCTCTTAAGGCTCATCCAGATTTTTACCTTCATTCACTTAACACACATTGATGAAGTCTCTCTTAGGTAAGTGGCAAGCAGGGGTTAGGTACCCCTCTACAAAACCTGCCTTGACCTTTGGGGCCATACTTAACTCTTGGAACATGAGATTTTTTTTAAAAAACTTTTTTAAAAAGTTTATTTATTTTGCATGAGCACATGAGAGAGAGAGAGAGAGAAAGAGAGAGAGGGAGAGAGAGCACACATGTGAGTGGGGGAGGGACAGAGAGAAAGAGGGAGAGAGAGAATCCCAAGCATGCTCCTCGCTGACAGCTCAGAGTCCGATGCAGGGCTCGATCTCACGACTGTGAGATCATGACCTGAGCCAAGATCAAGAGTAGACGCTTAACTGACTAAGCCACTCAGGAGCCTCTAGAACATGAATTTCTAGTTGCATTATATTTTTCTCAACTTAATAAACCTTGATAGTCTCCTTCTCCCTGATGCCGCCTACAGTAACAGGAAGGAGAACAGCACTCCCCTATTTACAACATTTAAATCCACAGGAAGCAAAGGTCACTTATAAAAGTCGGATACGCTTAGATGTTTCTATACAATGTGGGTTTAATTACTATGGTGACATATATGAATCTTAATCTTCTCAGAGGTGAGAATTCCTTGAATAATAACTCAAGAAAACTTGACATTTATACTGACATCTTCAAACTGGTTGAACAAATTTGGAGGAAAAAGTCATCAGAATTAATTTGCAATCAGAAAGAATTCTGGTTAGATCAAAACAAGAAATAAACATAATCAAATAAGACATCTTAAAAAAACAATGTGGAAGAGGGCTGGGCAGGTGGAGTGTTGGGGAAAATGGGTGAAAGGCAGTGGAAGGCATAGGCTTCCAGTTTGGAATGAATAAGTCACAGGAATAAAAGGCACAGCCTAGGGAAGATAGTCAGTGGTATTGTAATAGTGATGTATCAGGACAGAGAGTAGCTTCTTGTGAGCATAACATAATGTCTAAACTTGTCAAATCACTGTTGTACACCTGAAACTAATGTGACATTGTGTCAACTATACTCAAAATAAAAAAAGAATTAAAGTTTTTTAGGCAAGTGCATTAGTTTCTTATTGCTGTTGAAATAAATAACCACAAACATAGTGGCTTAAACCAAAAAAACAAGACAAACAGACAACAATGTGAAATCCTGGTTGGGGACGGAAAAGAAAAACAAAGTAAAAAACAAGTCCCAGTTGATAGCCAGGACTTTAGGTTATAGATGGCTCCCCAGCAAACCACTGCCCCTTTTAGCAAGTGTTCTGTGTTGGAGCGTCATTTTCTGTTCCTTATTCCCTCCTCCTATTCTCCTAACGGCCTTGACAGTGAAAGGATAGGATGTCGGGGTAGCGGCTATGGGGAGCCATGTAGTGGAAACTTTTCCTGAAGAAAAAGCTCTGGCCTGGGAGCTGGGCGGTTTAATTCTCTGCTCTGCTGCTAACTCTGTGAGCGTGGGCAAGTCACGTAGCCTCACCGGGTCTCAGTAAAATGGGGAAAATAATTCCTAACACAACAGAAGAAAGTATCAAGGCATGAAGACTACAGCCTCCTGCCAAGGAAAATTCTGGCCATTGACAGCTGGGTCTCTTCCCCATCCCTTCTTTTTATTAAATAGATCCAGAATTAGGTAAACACTCAAAAGGCAGAGACTATAGCAGAATTTACATGGAATATTTAAAACAGAGAGTGACTAATTAAAAAAAAAAACTCCTTAAAAACATGCCTAGAACAGAGTGGTGTTTTGTTTTGCCTTGTTCTTGAATTACTAGCTTTTGTGTTTGGTGGTGTTGACTTTTAAAGGAGGTGGTAAACAGCACCCGTTTTCACGCACCAAGTGTTTTGAGTCAATTAAGAGAGTGAGATGGTGAAAGGGAAATCAAGATAGGACCTCATTACTTCTAAAGACCAGGTTAAAGGATGTGGCTTAGATGGACCTCCTAGTACTGAACCACAGAATTAAGTGGACTCACCTACCCAGCCATATACAGTGGTAGAAAACCACAGTCCTTCCCCATGTAGAAGGAGCAGACTAGAACGCATGTTTCCTGTGGTGTCTGGCTTCCATGGAGAATAAAGGAGGAGGAAGCTGAGCTGTGTGTACCTAGTTCTTCCAAACTTGCCGGTGAAAACTTACTCCGCCCCAGGGGAGGGGCAGCTGCAGGGCTGGGGAAAGGCCAGCTTGTGTGTCCCTGCTATCTCTCCACATAAAAGGAAATACCAGGAGTGTGAAATGTCCTATGTCCTTCCGAGAGCATAAACCACCTCAATCCATTCTTGTTCAGCAGAATGAATTGGATTTTACAATAATGAAATGTATTATAAGTAACAGAACTCTGCATCCATAGCCTGAATGTTTAAACAGACCACATTTCATCACCCTGATGAATACATCCTAGTTTTGTTCTGGAATGGCTTGAAATGAGACATGATATGTCTGGATCTTCCTTTCCTTTATTAAACCTTTTAATGCATTTAATTTCCAGAGATGGCTGGATCGTTTCCAGGCGAGGGAGGGGAGAAGTACGTAGGCATCTGTAACGATCTCTGACAGTGTGACACGGAGCACTGATTTTTACAACAGTAGCCAAAATTATAGTAATTAGAGAAAATATCCACATCTTTATAAACAGGGTGTTAACTGATTCAAAAAGAACTTAATGAGAACTTACAAGAGGAAGTGTGCTTTTGCCACTGAGTATTAAACATTAATTAAAGTCAGAAGGCAATAGTCAAATTGCCTCTCTACTTCAGTCACTTGGCAAAGCTCAGAAACTGGAGACGTTTCAGAATCTGCTGACTTTGCTGGCTGCGACCCTCCAATGGGTTCTCAAAATTTATGGCCAGTTTTGACGAATTTTAATTCCTCTTAAAGGTTCTGTTCAGATCTCATTGCAGAAACTGAGAGATGAAAGCTTTCAAATGCTTAGCGTTGGGTATCTTATTTTTAAAAAGTATTTTTAAATTCTTTTTTTATTATAAGGATAAGTAGAAGAAGCCATATATGAAATAGAGTATGATTCCAGCTATGAAATAAAATATGTACAGAAAATATTGGAAGGACATACATCAAGCTATTAGCAGTGTATTTCTTTGAAAGATTGAACAATGAATGGTTTTTTTCTTCTTTTCTGCATTTTATACGCATTGCTTTCATAAATGCAAAAAATGAGTTTTAACTTCTAAAGGTCTGTTGATTCTCAGGAAAGAGCTAATCGGTGTCCTCTGAATTAACTCTACGATACTTACAGTACCTGGAAAATAATAAATACACATAACATTTAAATCTTATACCTGCACTGTTTTTGACTAGATAATTATAAACACATTTTATCTTCATTTCAATATAAAATTATGCTTAAGAACTAGTGTATCATTGTGGCTTTGATCCGGTATCAAACTTCTGATCCAATAGCCAAGAAGACAAACCTCTGGAGGCAGACCTAATCATTTTTTTCATTCTGAGTTAAGAACGTGCTGATTTTGACAAGACAGGTCATGGAAATGGCCAGTTTGGTCATCTGAATCTCCTTGGGGGCTGCAGCTCAAAACACTTTATATTGATTCCTGTGAAAGTGGTACAGTGATGGGAGGGGTGGAAGCATTCTTCATTTGCTTCTTCCGACTCATGTATTTTGTATTCCTCCCTTGCAAACTCTACTAACTTCCTATTGTGCCTCCCCAACCAACTAACTCTCTCCAGTCACGGTTTTGCCTACACTCCCCAGTAGGCTGGGAACTCCTTGACTGAGCGTGTGTGTGCATGCTCTCACACAGGACTGTGCAAAGTGCTGCAAACACACTAGGTATTCTCCTCGAGTTTGTTGAACTGACCTGCGTTGAAAGCAAAGAGGTGACAAAATTGAAAAGCTAGAAGCCGCCACCTTTTAAATAACTTTGGGCTCTCCTGTTTTCATTAGGTCAAGTGAAGAATGCACAGGTTTTGTGGGCCTTTTTTTCTTTTCACCTTGAAAGGAGATTATGTGCCGGCCTGAGCTGCTGAACCACAATTTGTTTTAAAGCTCTTTTGAGGGAAAATGCCACAGGAAAGCCACAGCTCAGATGTCAGCTTACTGCATAGATTTACTGACAGTCTCCCACATGCCTGCGTCTGTGCTGGTTCCTGGGGGATGCACTGAAGACTGAGGTGCAGACCTTACATTTAATGAGCTCGCAGTCTAGCAGGGGAGACAGTCCTGTACACAAATAATTATCATGCAACGGTCAAGTGCAATTACAGTTGCATTTACAAGATACGGTGGTAGCCCAGGGGAGGATATGTGGTCAGGAAAGGCTTCACAGAGCAGACAAAACCTCCACCATACCATTAACTTTTCCAGGGACAAATCACTGGTTTTGAAGTTGGGCTTTTTTATACACTGAAAAAAAATGTTGGGGAGGATGCCAGTTGTTAAGGCAAATGTAGTACCCACACTTTGATATAAAATTTCAAGACAAACGTAGCAGGTAAAATTCTTGCCTATAAGTTAGGGTGTTAAAAAATCCTTTTAATTTTTTTAAAAGTTAAAAATTTTTTAAATGTTTATTTATTGTGTGAGACAGAGTGTACTAGTAGGGGAGTGGCAAGAGAGAGGGAGAGAGAGAAAGAATCCCAACGAGCGCAGAGCCCGATGCGGGCTTGAACGCACAAACTATGAGATTGTGACCTGAGCGGAAATCAAGAGTCAGATGCTTAACCAGCTGAACCACCCAGGCTCCTTCCCTTTTATTTTTTTTTAAGTCAATTTCTAGCCAAGTTTGAGCCACCATCACACTGGGCCACAAGAAGTTTATTCTATGGAATTTCTGAGACTCCCCTAGAGGATCTTAATGGGGCATCAAAGAGGCCCTCAGGTGTTTTCTATACTGGGTGGCCCTGACGCCCTCGTATCCAGCTCACAGCCTTCCTCTGGCTCCAGGGCCCTGCTGTTTCTGTGCCACAGTCATGGCCCAGGCATCTTTGCTGGGGCTCAAAGCCCCAGGGCCCTTCTTTGGTGTCCTATATGGTTGTCACCTTGGAGGTCTTGCCATATCACAGACAGCAGGACATATGTCTCATTAACTGAAAGACCCACCCACTTCATTCCTCTTCTCTAGTCTTTGGGCAATAGCCTCCTTCTCTCCTGGTCCTCAGGGACACCCTCATTTCCCCCTGTCCCCAGGTCTCCTAGCATAATCATGTTTTAGGAGTATAAGCTGTCATAAAGGACAAGAAAAGTCAGTAAAATTAAGTAACTTGTTATTTTCTGACATATATCCCTGTGATTAAAAAGCACATTGAGCTCCTGGCCATGTGTTTGGTATTGAAATGGAATGGCGGATGTGTTGGGAAGGGGGAATAAACACACACACACAGGAACAAATTCATATCTCCATTCTGATACATAAGTAACACTGTTCCAGGGAGTTCATCTTCAAGAAGCTACTATGACACCAACCCAGAGTATAAGCAGTTGAACTATTAGGTCAGAGAGGAAACTGGGGAACGGAGGTCACAAAGGATGGAAAGCAGCCATGAGCTCTTTGAGCTTAGAGAAAGAACACTGAACTGGGGCTCAGGAGACAAGGCGTCAGGTTCTGTTTCTCTCACTAAACTTACCAAGTGACCCTGGACAAGTGACTTTATCTCTCTGGGCCTCAGTTTCTCCAGTTGCAAATTAAGTGGTATTGATAGGTTGATTCTAAGGTTCTCCAAGCACCGATATTTGTATCTGGTTTGGCATAACAGGAATGGACCTATCATTTTAAAAAAAGCATCTTAATAATCACCAAGCCATTGGCTCTAATAATTTAAGTCCTGTTGCTTAGCTAGACAGGTGCAGGGGACAATGGGAAAGTCATGCTAAATGGGGACATATGAACCCTCCTAGGTGTAGGATGCAACACATAAGATGGAGTGGGACAGAGAGCTGTGTCTGAAGCATCTCACCCCCAGTGACTGCTGTGGGCCCTTCTATAATGGCTCAGTTCCAGCTGTCTTCACTGATTCCCCCTTCTTCATGTTCAGCTGCCCAGACAGATTTTGCAATTGGGATGAGCAGTTCTGGGAATATGAGAGAGTGTGGGTGAATCCCCGTGTGGCAGTGGTCTGGCTCTTGCTTCGGTGGAGCTGTGTGGGACCAGAATGAACCAATGTGCCCTGGACAGAGAGGGGAGGCATGGCCCTCCTTAACTCTCTCTGTAGTGCTTTCTATTTTCGGGAGGTTAGTGTGAGCAGTGACGATATATCTCTCCACAAATGGCCCGTACGCAACATTGAAGATGTCATGTGCTTTAAAGGAATTGACTTAATGATTCTTTTCATTTAAGGAGGAATTGCTGGTAAAATTAATTCCTCAAATGACAAGTTCCTGAATAGGGACAGATTCAGGCCCAACATGCTAACACAGTCTTTTATATTCACTAATCTTTTCCATGGTGTCTACAAAGCCCACCCTAGACCATCTACAGACACTCAGAAAGAGCCCACACTGCATTTTCTCCCCCAAGTAAAAGTGCCACCAGGATCCCCTCTTTTTAAAAAAAATTTTTAAATGTTTATTTTTGAGAGAGAGAGTGAGCAAGCATGAGCAGGAGAGGGGAAGAGAGAAGGGGACAGAGGATCCGAAGTGGGCTCCATGTTGATAGTCTGACTCGGGGCTTGAACTCACGAACCGTGAGATCATGATCTGAGCCGAAGTCGGATGCTTAACCAACTGAGCCACCCAGGCAGCCCCAGTATGCCCACTTTATAAGGAAGGAAAAAAAAAACACCCAACTTCCTCAAAGACTCCATGACAGAGGTGCGAACACTAGTAACTTTGGGTTCAGTGGCACAGAAAAAAACTCTTCGGTCATCAAAATGAAAGCTTTTAATCATGTTCCCCACCATGAACTGAAAGGAATGTTCAAAATTCAACAGTGGATCGTATATTTTTGGATATAGTCCTGTAACTCTCACTGTTTTTCTAGCAGAACATTTTACACCATTGTTAGTGTGTGACCATCAACAACGGCAAAGACAGTCATCACCTGACTTGTGAAGACTTTTTGCAGAATGTTTCCATTTTATTCTGCTTCGTACACTGGTAATTGTCAGGGGCTAAAGCACAATGGCAGTTCCTTCTCTGAGCTCTTCTAGGGAGGTGAGAGGCTTTGCTACTCCATCTTCCTACGGTGGGGGAGACCCAGGCCAGGAAATTCAGACCCAGCCATGGACTTCAGCACATTAATAATAGGAAATAGGAGAGGAATTCAGATAGGGGTTCCATCCTGAACATAACTCGTTGAAAAGTTTTAAAAATGTAGTCTAAAAACCGACAACCTGTTTTCCACAACGGCAAAGTACTGGTTTGGTTTGTTTACATTTAGATATTATATGTATAGGTTTCACATACATATTCATATGTCATCTCCTTTTTTAAATTTTATTTTTAAAGTCTTTTTAAAACATGTTTTATTTATTTTTGAGAGAGACAGAATGGAGGCAGGGGAGGGGCAGAAATAGAGGGAGACACAGAATCTGAAGCAGGCTCCAGGCTCTGAGCTGTCAGTACAGACCCAGACGCGGGATTCGAAAGCGTGAACTGTGAGATCATGACCTGAGCTGAAGTCAGATGCTTAATGGACTGAGCCACTCAGGTGCCCCATGTATCATTTTCTTTTATTGGACTGTAACCAACTGGGCATTTCATTTTACACTAGAATTGTCATGTCATCATTTCCCATAGGACCTCAAGTTACCTCGGAGCACAGCATTTGTGTCCTCAGTGCATTTCCTAAAACTCTAAGGTGACAAGTCAGGTGGAAAATGGTCGGCAGCCTTCTTCTATGGCCCCACCAGTGGGATGGATATCCAAAGCCCTAAGGCCCTGGTGCTTTACTTACAACTTACTGTCATATGTCTTTGTGGGCTGCGGGAGAAGGGTTCTGCAGAGAGCGAGGCTTCTGACAGTGTCAGATTCAAGGGCTCTAGACTATCCGCGGAACAAGCCAAATCATTTACGACTGCTCAGACTCTCAGAGACATAGATGGGGAAATGGCTATTTATGTTTGTGCCATCCTACCTGTAGAGTACGAATCACAGCAAAGGAGTAAATTTAACTCACAACCCTTCAAAGGTTTCCATGGGCTTAGGGTGGCAGTTACGTGGTACATAGAGACTGAGGAAGGGGGGCTGTTTTGATGCATTTTGGTATAGCCAAAAGCCATATTCCTGCCAGAGCTGAAGAAAACCCACCTACTACCACCATGAGGTGAAGAGCATGCACAGATTTTTTGCCTAAGTTGGCTTTTCAAGGCAAATGCTCTTCCTGTTTGTTCTATTCCAAATGGCAGAGTATGAATTTTAGCGAAGCCCATGCCCATGTGTATTGGCGTACCATCTTTCTCTAACAGGAATTCCCTTAGGGCACGCCAACCTGGGGGCAGAGCCGAAATACTTTATATAATGGGACTGTTATACATACACCGGCTTGCCCTCTTTCTCAAGTGCTGCTTCCCACGTCACTGCGGGGCTGCCCCAGCTGCTGCTAATTTCTCTGGGGACTTAGTGTCACCGCCTAAAGTCACTCACTGCACTTCAGCTGAAGGAACTGCTTCACTATAGGTGAAGTGTAGGTGCCCTTATCCTTACACGATGATGCAGAATCTCTAGGCGCTGTCCGTACTATTGTGATCGCTCTGCATCTTCACATCACACAAGGGCTTCGTCTTTATTTCCCCCTCATTTTCTTTATTTCATCTTCATTTGCTTTCTTTCCCTCTCCCAATTGTTTTACTCGTGGGGAGAAAAGAAAGGTTTTACATTCACTTTCTAGAAACAGTATTGAGTGTACTTCTTGATAAATACATTCCCAATACATATGTATTCCTTGATGGATCTTCTCCTAGGGGGTTCACTTTTGGTGACAAAAAGCACAGGCTTTGGAATGAAAGACATGCCAGTCTGAATCCACATTTTGCTTTTGATAGGTGCTAGGACTCTGGGCAAGCTCTGAGCTTCTATTTCCTCTGAGCTACTTTACCTCTCTGAGCTGCTGCTGCTGCTGCTGCTGCTGCTTCTGCTTCTGCTTCTTCTTCTTCTTCTTATTTTTTTTTTACAAATAGTTTATTGTCAAGTTGGTTTCCATATAACACCCAGTGCTCATCCCCACAAGTGCCCTCCTCCATGCCCATCTCCCCCCTCCCCCCCCCACACCCATCAGTCCTCAGTTTGTTCCCAGCATTCAAGAGTCTCTCATGGTTTGTCTCTCTCCTTTTCCCCCACCATTTCCCCCCTTCTTCTCCCCCATGGTCCTCCATTAAGTTCCTCCTAATCCTCCTATATGTGCAGACATGAGCTTCTATTTCCTCATCTTTAAAGTTGGATAATACTGCTTACTCACAGGGGAGTTGTAGGAAGACAGGGTATTGTGTATGTGACTTCTGTGATATCCAGTAGGTGCTCAGGAGCTCTAAGTCCCTTTTCTTTGCACTTGAAGAGTAAACTGCAATCCCAGTTGCAGTGACGGCAGTCAGGCACTAGAGTCCCCACAGCTGAGGGAGGTTCTGATGGAATGATAGGGGATGCTTGGGAGGTGTGCCTGTCCAAGAGGCAAGGGTCTGTCCCCCCGTCTGGCCCCATTCCAGGCTAAGATCTACTCCGTGGGTGTTGGTTCATCATACATATCCCCTGACTATACCTGGGCACTTGTCAAGGAGTTTCCAGCAAAGCCAGGTTAAAGCAAACAGGTCTACGGTAAAAGCTCTGTGATGGAACAAGGTGGGTGCAGTTTTAAATAATGAAAACTACAACTGTAGGAAGCAAGTTAGTAGAATTGGGGAAGAAGAATGTTATTTGCCATCCCATCCCCAGCCCATTAGCACCCATTCTTCCCATCTTCTGGGTTCATATTCCTAACTTACCTTGAGAAATCACTTCTCCTGAATTTTGGCTCCTAATTGGAAGGTTTACCCCATTCATAGTCCAGAGTTTTGCCTTGATTAGCAAAAGCGAATCATACATCCAACCCTCGGGCTTCAATGATTGGTTCAAGGATGGGCATATGACTCATGAGAGCCACGGAATATTTTCTGGGGCTTAAGAAAGAAAGGAGTTAGTTCTCTCTTTTGTGGGGCTAGCGCGCACACACACACAAATCTCTTTTCTTTTCGATGGTGTAATGTGAATGCTGGCTCATAGTGTTAAATCTGGGGTTGGCATTAAGACAGGCAGCTGAAAGAGGGAGGGGAAAAAGTCCTTGGTGAAAGTCTTTGAACTTCTAGTTCAAGCTAGAGCTGATGCCAGTCATATATCAGACCTTTTCAGTTATGTGGACCAATAAGCTTGAAGTCTGTTTTGTAAAGCTTCAACTAGAGACCCAGTATCCTTGGGGAAAAGAAAATCCTGTGAATCTAATTACTTTCAAAGATAAATTACTTGCCACTTAGCTAGAAGACAAAATTGTAGGAAGACTTGTGTTCTGTAAGATATTGGCACTTTAATAATGTAATGACAGCTGAACTGATGTTGGTCTTTGATGTGTCTCTTTGCTACTTTACTGTTACTTTGTTGCTCTATGTGCAATATGGATATTGTTATGAACCGAAGTTGTGGGTGTTTTTTTTTTTTTTTTTTTTTTTTTTTTTTTTTTTTTTTTTTTTTTTTTTTTGTGTTTTTTTTTTTTTTTTTTTTTTTTTTTGGTCTTCTTCAAATTCATATGGTGGAATCGTAACTGCCAGTATAACGATATTAGGAAGTGAGGCCTTCAGGAGTGATTAGGTCATGAGGGTGGAGGCCTGAGGAATGGGATTAGTGCCTTTAGAAAATAGACCCCAGGGGGCGCCTGAGTGGCTCAGTTGGTTAAGCATCTGACCCTTGGTTTTGGCTCAGGTCATGATCTCACAGTTTGTGAGTTCAGGTCATGACCTAGCCTGCTTAGGATTCTCTCTCTTTCTCTCTCAGCCCCACTTCTCTCAAAATTAAAAATAAACTTAAAATAAATAAAAAAGAAAAGAGACCCCAGAGAGCTCTCTTGCTCTTTCTGCCATGTGAAGACACAGGGAGAAGATAGGCCATCATCTATGAACCAGAAGTGATCCCCCACCAGACATTCAATCTGCCAGTGCTTTGATCTTGAACTTCCCAGACCCCAGAACTGTGAGAAATGAATATTTGTTGCTTAAGTCACCAAATTTATGTTTTTTTTTTTTTTTTATCATAGCAGCCTGAACACATATACAGTTAAGTAATACTCTAGTTTGTCAGAAAGTAGAAAAAAGGTGAGTTGTAGTCAGAGAAATCTAGGTTCAAATCTAGTTACCACTTATTAGCTGTGTGACATTTGGCCAATAGAGCCTCAATTTTCTCACCTGAAGATGGGTTTAATCATAACTCCCTTTTAAATTTGAGGTGTTGAAAAGTAATATATTTGAATCATTGTATCCATTTAAATGGCATTTTTTACATAAAAGGGATTAGGAGGTCTTTTAGAAATGCCCTCTAGAAGACCGGTTCTTAACCGAGAGTGACTTTGCCCCTCAGTGGACATTTGGCAAGTCTGGAAACATTTTTGATTGTCATGACTCGAGGGAAAGTGCTGCTGGCCCTCGGAGGGTGGAGGCCAAGGAGGATCCTCAAAATCTTACAATTCACAGCACAACCCTCACAACAAAGAATCATCCAAAATGTCACTGGTGCCCACCTTGAGAAACACAGATCTAGGGTCTATTGACATGTCAGTGGAGCATTGAAACTGGGCCTGGAACTGCATGGTCTCTGCAAAAACACTAAGGGAAAATGAAGGAGGCAAAATAAAAAATAAGTGAGCACACAAGATGGCACCAAGAGAAAAATCAGAGAGATTCCCTGCCCTCCACCAAGGGTTGGAGACTTCTGCCTGAGACATGTGTATTTCAGAGTAAGAGAGAGGGAAGAGCCCCGCCGAGGGAACGTCGAGGTCAGGAGCACTGGAGAGTGCAAGCCTGGGTGCCCAGCTAGGGGTCCAGCTGCAGGAACTGAACCAATGTGTCCTGCTGGGCACAGGACAGGACACAGCTCTGGTCCAGAGCGCTCCCTGCATCTGTGAGTCCTGGGAGGTGAAGCACCGACAAAATGTTGAGAACTTGGAGTCAGCAAGAGCAGGATGTCTTAATTTCATTAACCAACTACTTACCTCCTCTAGGTTTTGTTTTTTTTACTGCTCTTCTACTCCAGTCTATTCCATCCTTCCCTATTCTGTTCTGTTCCATTCTCCCCGTGCAGATGCTGAGAGCGTTTGCAAGTTCTGGCATGCTTAGGAAACAGAACATGGCCTCCTTTAGTCTGACAGACAATCCCAGGTGTACACAGAGAGAAGAGGTGAGATGATCCTACAGATCATAATCTGGTGTCCATGGAAGTGAGAATCATCAGGAGGCTGCGGATCAGGTCCAGGGTTCTGCATTCAGTGCTTTTTTTTTTCCTCACAAAGCTTCGTGGCACCAAAGGGCTAAAATAAATTCAGTGTCGTACACCCAACCTCCCAGCGCTGGGGCCGAGTTGCTGAGAGCAACCCATCTGGGAACGCCCACTCTCCGGCTACATGGTGTCCAGCAGCCTAGAGCGAGAGTGAGGACAGGGGCAATGACAAGGACCAGGCCTGAACAGCAAGCTTCCTGGCAATCATGCTGATGATGTGGCTTCTCGTCTGTCCCCTTTTACCGCAGGGAAAAAGCTGGGTGAAGGCGAGTGCTCACTACATGACCAGTTTAATAACCACCATTGCCTCTGTTGGACTGCTGACTTAAACAACTTCCCTAAAGGACACAGATGTGTGCGAATTTGTGTGTGTGAGTGTATCTGGTGGCAGCTTTAATTATTGTCGCTCATTACCCTTCCCCGTGCTCTCTCTAATTGTCTTTGTGGCTTTGCTTAGCAGCTTATGTTAGGGCATTTCAGAAATTCTTTTCTCTTTTCTATTGGTGAAATCTTTAAAATAGTCTTTTTATTATCCCGGCTCTAATAGTTTTAGTTTGCTACCTGCTGAGATTGGCAATCATTACATTTTAAAAGACAGCTGTTGAAAGTTTCTTTAACTGCACAAATAACATCATAGCAACTGAACTAAAAATGAAATAAACTGTTTTAATTTCCCATCCTTTGCTAATAATAATACTGCTAATAATAAATAGGTAACATTTAAAAGCTTATCATATGTAAAGCATTAGGCTACGCCGTATATATTTTTTCATTTCTATCTCACACCACCCTTATGCGATAACAGTATAATGTTATTTATATCAGCTTTGTAGAGAAGGAAATGAAGTCTTAGAGAGGTTGGGCAACTTGCTCACTGTCATGCCAACAGGCCAGGGCCAGGACTCCAGCTCAGGCTTAGACTGATGCCGGAGCTGGAACTCGAAAGGTTGGGTTCCAAATGCTTCCTCTATGGTTCCTTCAAGTATTTACATGCACAGTTTTTACATTTCTGCAAACATAGCATTGATAGACCTTATCTGCTCTTTTCACCTAGCAGAACAAAAACACTTCCCCAGTTATAGCATATCCACAAAAGAGATGACTTTTATCGATGGCATATTCTTTCGTAAAATGGATAGATCATAGTTGACTTGATCATACTTCCAATGTAGCACGTTTATACAGTTTTCAGTTTCTCATCTAACAATAGATCTCTAGAGAACATCTTTATGCATATAGTATTTTCTAATTTTGATCTATTTCTTGGGATACATTTCTAGGAGAGAAGATACTGAGTCTAAGGGGAGATGCTGTTTTAGAATTCTTCAAACATATTATTCAAAAACTTTTCTGAGTTATGCCCCTGTGGGTGCTTGTTGAGACTACCAGGTTTACCACGATTTCATCAGTATGGAAATTCATCATTATTTTAAGTTAGCATTAATTCAACACTTGCTTTCTTTGAAAATTATTGAGGTAGGGCACTTATTTGTATATAGCTCTTTTTATCAGCTTCTATAGACTTTCTGTATGGTACAGAGAAGGGCAAACTATGGCTCATGGGCCAAACGTGGCCCACTGTCTCTTTTTATAGCTTGATTCAAACACGACCATATCCATTCATTCATTTATGTACGTGTATGGCTGCTTTTATGCTACAACTGCAGAGTTGAGTAGATTCAACAAAGATCATGTGGCTCACAAATAGAACTGGCTACAGAATTTGCAGAGTCCAGTAAAAAAATGAAAACGTGGGGCCCCTTGTTGAAAGATGACTAAGAATTTTAAGATGGTGACACCAGGGCATGGAACCAAGTGAAACTCATAGCTCATGATGCTGGCCTGGCCCACACAGCCTAAAACAGCTATTATCTAGTCCTTTGCTTATCCCTGGTATACATATTAACCCCAAATCTGTCCAAATAGATTTAAATATTTTTCCTTGTCTGTAAATTTCCTTTTTCTAAACAAAATGCCATTTATGTCAAAATGCTAATATTTGTTTTTATATGTGATAGGATCTTTAGTTTCTTTCAACAATCACTGCTGCAAAGATCAGATACATAGTTAAATTTATTTTTCACTAGTTCCTTTCAATGATAGGTTTTATTCTATTTAAAAAAATTTTAATGTTTATTTAGTTTTGAGAGAAAGAGACAGAGAGAGAGAGTGGGCAGAGAGAGAGGGAGAAACAGAATCCAAAGCAGTCTCCAGGCTCTGAGCTGTCAGCACAGACCCTGATGTGGGGCTTGAACTCACAAACCATGAAATCATGGCCTTAGCTGAAGTTGGACGCTTAATGGACTGAGCCACCCAGGCTCCCTTCTTCTATTTAATTCTACTCATGATGTTAATTTTAATATGTAGTATGAAATCTGATTATATGCTAATCTATTTAAATATTGTCAAAATTCTAGTTGTACAGATTTTCTTTGTTTATTGTCTAGTGATGCCTGCCTTATCATAAATGAACTTCTTATATATAGTTGAACAATGTTTGAGCTTTTAAATCTGTTTCATTAATTTATGATTCTATTTTTTGTTCTTTAGCTCAGTGGTTCTCAACCAGGGATGAGTTTGTTCCCAGGGGACATTTGTCAGTGTCTGGACATGTTCTTGGTTATGATAACTGAATGAGGAAGTGCTACTGGCATCTAATGAGGAGATGCCAGGGAGGCTGTGACTATTCTCACAAACACAGAACAGCCCCCACAACAAAAATTATCTGGTCGAAAACGTCAACAGTGTGGAGGCTGAGACACTCAAGTCTAGCTTTGTATTTTATTTACTGATGCTTTATAACATGTTTAATACATGAAATGTCATTTAAGGCCAGCTACCTCCCCCATTTCTGCTTCTTTTCAAAACATTAATGTGTCTTCCTTGAAAGTTTATTTTTATGAGTGAATTTTAGAATAGCTTCTGTCAAAAAAAATTCTTGTCAGATTTTGACCAAAATTGAAATAGTGCTACAACTTTTTAAAAAAGTTTAATTTTCTTATTAGGGTAGAAGAGAGAGAGAGAGAGGGAGAGGGGCAGAGGGAGAGAAAATCTTAAGCAGGCTCCACAGTCAGTGCAGAGCCCAACACAGGGCCGATCCCACAAGGCTGGGATCACGACCTGAGCCGAAATTGAGAGTCAGCCGCTAAAGCAAACGGAGCCAACCAGGAACCTCACTAGTCCTACAACCGAACTCCGGGTCCTGGCCAGCCTTCTGCTTTAAACTTCCAGCTCCAGTTTGTAAGTCAGTCACTACCAAGAAAAATTCCCAGTTTCCAGTTTCCTTACTTTGTCATAAACATCTCAAAGATTTATTCCTAAGTATTTTACAAGTGTCTTGCTCTAAAATGGGATCTCTTTATTATTAAAGATCTATATCTAGATACTAGTTTTTATTTCAAACAACTTTACTAAAATTGATGATTTGAGTGGTGATTGGCTGGTTTCTTTAGCTTGTCAAGCCCTAACATAATATCATTTGTAGATTCTTCCCCATGTTTATCTTATTTAAAACATTTTTCATCTATTTTTTAACTCAAGATAAATCAACAGAAGGTGTTATATTGCTTTCTGGTGAACAATATAATGACCTAACAACTTCATACATTACTCAGTGCTCATCACAATAAGTGTACTCTCCATCCCCTCCACCCATTTCACCCAATGTTTATCCTACTTCTGTTCCATACTTACAATATAGGCCTGGAGTTCTAAACTAATTTTAATAAGTAATGCTTATAGAATTAAAATGTAAAATATTTCTCAATGAATTAAAAAGTTCTTGACTTTGAATATTTACCATTTAACATTTTAAGTTAAAAATAACAACTTGAGGGGAGCCAGAGTGGCTCAGTTGGTTACGTGCCAGACTCTTGATTTCAACTCAGGTCACAATCTCACAGTTCATGAGTATGAGCCCCACATGAGGCTCAGCACTGACAGTGAGGAGCCTGCTTGGGATTCTCTCTCTCTACTTCTCTCTCTGTTCCTCCCCTGTTTGTGTTCTCTCTCTCCTTAAAAATAAATAGGCAAATAAATAAACAAATAAAAACAACAACTTGAAATGATCCTCTATATGAGAAATTTAAGCTAAAGATCTACAGATCTGCTTTTTTTTTTTTTTTTTAATTTATTTACTTTGAGAGAGAGAGAGAATGCATGTCGACGAGCAGGGGATAGACAGAGAAAGGAAAAGACAGAATCCCAAGCAGGCTACCCACTATCAGCAGAGAGCTTGACATAGGGCTTGAACTCACAGACTGGATGGACAGTGGGATCATGACCTGAGTCAAAAACAAGAGTCAGATGTTCAACTGACTGAGATACCCAGGTGCCCCCAGACCTTTTTTTTAAAAGTCGTTATTACTGTTTTTTTATTTTTATTTTTTTACAAAGTTTATTTTTTGAGAGCTACAGACAGAGCACGAGTGGGGGAGGGGCAGAGAGACAAAGAGACAGCATCTGAAGCAGGTTCCAGGCTCTGAGCTGTCAGCACAGAGCCCCACACGATGGTCTAACTTGGGAACCATGAGATCTGACTTGAGCCGAAGTCGGACGCTTAAATGACTGAGCCACCCAGGTGCCCCAAATTTGTTGTTACTATTTTTAATTTTTATCACACAGTATGTGCACGCATGTGTACATATGTACACATACATACATACACATACATATGCACATATACATACATATAATAGACCTCCAAAAAATTAATGTGACCTGGCAAAGTGCTGATGTCCAGCTAGGTTAGGATGTGTCAGCAATGCAATGGTGTACTTAAGCTCCTTGAAGTACAAGGAGCTATTCAGAAGCCATCAAGGGTAAAACTACCTCTGTAGCAGGTCAGATTGTAATTTCTGCCAGCATCCCTGCAGAATAACATGATTGATTCTTGAATGGAGTTGAACAAAAATATTTCTGACCTAATCTTTATTCCTTCAACGATAGTAATCCCTAAACCCTTCTTTACCAGGATCTGTGTTGTCACCTCATCCATCTATTTACAGATTTTTCTGGAGGCCTCACAGGGCAGTCAGGAGTGACTGAGCTGCACATTCTCTTCTCAGATCAAAACTGCAGACAAATACTTCTCTCCAAATGGACCCACATTTCTCGTTCTCTCCGGGAATATATGGACTCACAGAAGTTTGGAGAAAGACATACAATGCTCATGAAATACATTAGTTAGTAAAAGTATCACACACTTTCTTCTCACAGTATTTAACCTCCTGTGAATACTATTAAAACAGTGGGACATTTGCATATGAGGAGCCCATGACTGCATTGACTCCCTTTCCTTCTTCAGTGTGTTTCCTTTTTCAGGGACAAGGCATTATTAGACTTAGAATCTGATTGGGAGAAGAGCAGTGGAAGGTTGTGAAAATGAACTGCAACCCAAACAGCATAAGGTAAAGATGGATATAGAACATTTTTTTGATAAAGAACATTCTACATACAAAATGCGAAGTATTTCCCAAGCTTCAGGAGGATATAGGTTTTCTCATGGTTGTTTCAGATAATGAAAAGGAAATCACACTGTATTCATATCTAAACCATGACTTTTAATTTATGAAGTTGACATTGATAAGTGTTAGGAAGATAGTATCTGTTTATAAACTTTAGTTTCCTGCACATTTACTATTTTAATATTAACTTTAAAATTGCTACAATGTATATGGTACAATGAGGTGGGCTGGGGAGGATGGTGAAATAGGAGATAGGGATTAAGAATACACTTATCGGGGCGCCTGGGTGGCTTAGTCGGTTAAGCGTCCGACTTTCGCTTAGGTCATGATCTCGCGGTTTGTGGGTTCGAGCCCCGCGTCGGGCTCTGTGCTGACTGCCAGCTCAGAGCCTGGAGCCTGGAGCCTGTTTCAGTCTGTGACACCCTCTCTCTCTGGCCCTCCCCTGCTCACGCTGTCTCTCTCTCTCTCTCTCTCTCTCCTAGAAATAAATAAAACGTTAAAAAAAAAAAAAAGAATACACTTATCATAGTGAGCACTGAATAATGTATAGAATTGTTGATTCAGTATATTATACACCTGAAACTAATATAACACTGAATGTTAATTATACTGGAATTGAAATGAAAAAAATTTCTACGATGTATATAGAAAGCTAAATACATGCCTTATTTTAAACTTCATATAGTGCTTATTAAAAGCATTTGTAAGAGGCGCCTGGGTGGCTCAGTTGGTTAAGTGTCTGACTTCAGCTCACGTCATGTTCTTGCAGTCTGTAAGTTCAAGCCCAGTGTCAGGCTCTGTGCTGATAGCTCAGAGCCTGGAGCCTGCTCTGTATTCTGTGTGTCTCTCTCTCTGCCTCTGCCCTGCCCACGCTCTGCTTCTCTCTCAAAAATAAATAAACATTAAAATTTTTTTTAAAAAAAAGCTTTCATAAGAATTATATCTTTCTTTAAGTGCTAACTCAAAGTATTTTATACATTTTTGGGGACTCCAATAAGCTCCTGATTTATTAACTAACATTATTAATAGACTTACTGGTTTGAAGAGGTGTAAAAGTGGCTAAACCGTTATAGAAATTCCGACAAACTGTAGGCAAAAATGGCAAGTTAGCCTTCAGAAGTGATCAAGTAGACCATGAAAGGAAATAACCACTATGACTAAGATGGACAGAGAACACTGAAGACTGAGAATAATGATGGGAGAAAAGAGAAGCACCCAAAGAAATCTAATAGCACTCCCAGGTATAAATACCTAACAAGCGGTTATCATTAAAAAAGAGAGTTACTGGGGAAATGTGCATTACAACGGACAAGACCACAATGCACTTGTACTCAGTCCTTATGTTACATACATCTCTCATTCCTCCTGTTACAGATAGGTCATTAGTATTCAAAGAAGACAGTTTCCTATATGTTTGTACTTTAGAATGATCCTTGATAACTCAGAGGAATATACTTTTGACAATATCTGTGCATACAACCTGAAACCCATCATTACATACTGATAGCAGATGGCTCTCTTAAGAGTTTAATCACTGTACTCATTAACTGTTATAACTGAGAAGAATGAGGTTGGTAATTACACTTATTCTAAAGTAAAATACACAAACATTTTAATAACTATTATTATGCTTTCCTAGATTTACCTATATTACTGAGTATAGTTGGCCTTCTGAATTACTACCATTTGGACTATAGGAAATAGAGGAGGTATCTCAAAGGCCATAAAATGTAAGAGCTAAGAGCAATGGATGTAGAATTAGACTTGAATTTGAACCCTAGCTGTGTAATCTTGGGTAAGTTAATTGACTTCTCTGTGTTTGGTATTTTCATTTGTAAAATGGGGGTAATAATATCTACCTCATAGGTTTGTCACAAGGATTAAAACAAGTTAATTATGTAAAGCTCTTAGCACAGTTCCTGGCATGCAATAAATATTAGATATTTAATAGAATAATATCTACCTCATCTATCTATCCACCTATCCATCTACCCTCCATCCCTCCCTATTGGTTTTGTTTTTCTAGGGAACCCTAAGAAACATGTTCAGTTTAGATTCTAAGGTGACTCTTTCTGTCCAAAAGACTAAAATCTTTTAGCATATGAACCCATGGGGAATTGAAGTCAGAGAGAGAGAGAAGTGCTGCATCAGCAAGCCACGCCCAGGGTTAAGGAGGGGCATATAACTAGCACAGTTCAGATTTGTTATCTGGAGTGGGTACACGAAATAAGCAATCCACTCACAGAATAGTCTCTAGCCAGAGGCCGCCAGGAACACACCTGTAGTCGAACACGCTGGGTCTGTTGCCTGTTGCAGAGAGGGAGAATGCATAGCAACGGGGAACTGTGGGGTGTCTCAGGAAAAGGGTATGAGCAAGGTCTTGTAGGACTGGGGCTTCGACTGAGTGATCTGAGGAGTTTCCGAGGAAGCAGACTTCTCTCTGGAGTGGGTACTTTCAGAAAGCAGAGGTAGTATGATTGTCTCAGTAAAGCTTCTCTAAGGCCAGGGCAGAGCAGAGGGAGACTGAAGCTGTAACTGGCAAAGAAACAGCAGTCCCTCCTATTAGCTGAGAGAGGGGATATTTGGGATTTAGTGACTTGGACAAAGTTCATGGTTTGCATGTTCAGATGTGATTTCATAGTGGTCTTGTTTTTGTCTTGATCCATAATAGCCACAGAATGGCCTTGTCTGATGTTGATGTCCTGTGAAATTGTGTGTGGTCAACAGGAGAACACCAAGACCTAGCTGACGGGACTGTGCTAGCTCCTGGGAGCTGGGACCGCTTTCTCCTTCTATTTTAATGAAGATCGTTTCTGGCTGAGTGGGTGACCCCTTGTGAAATCTCCAGTCCTATCTTTTTGATTATTACTCTCAGCAGCAACATCAGAATTCTGAAATTAACCAGGGGCTCATAAAGTCATAATTATAATTATAGCATGGGTATAAAATTAAATTTAATTAAGATAAAAAAATGGAGGGATGCCGAACTTCCACTGAGAAGATAAAGAAGAAAATTGCATTCTTCTTCCAAATTCTAGGCTTTAAATGCCTTTCTATTTTTTACAAACAACAATGACCAACAGTAATGTGTAAATTTCATAATAATCCTAAGATACCAGGTTAATTTGGGGGAAAACAGATGGAAGACTATAAATCCTCTTATACTTAAAACCCATTACAAAGAACAAGAGGAGAAAAGAAGTCTAACCCCCTGCAAAGGGCTCAGAGAGTAGAGTAGGGGGTGGGGTGCATAGACTTCCTAACCATTGCTTATTTTCTACACAATCCCCATCAAGCCCAGGGAATTCCTGTGCCCCCTAGATTAAGGAGCTATAGGCCTCGGAGCAGCTGGTGTCATGATCTACACATGTCCTTATCTTTTCCCAGATGATCCCCTTAGCGTTCTGAAGAAGTCACACAGGCAGGTTCTATGAACTTCTGTGAGGTGCATACAATTCATATCTTCTACCCCCAAGCCAGTGGTACTTCTGCCTGTGCAGAATGCCACTGTACACGTCACTGTAGCATTAACCGTTGTTTATGGTGTTAGCAAAGCATAGCTAATGATCACAGCTCAGAGCAATTATCAGGACAGAGCAAATGTACATAACATTTGGTTGTCTAATTCTAAAAATCATCCTGCATCTGAAGGAAACTCCAGAGGTTATGGAACGAATCCATATACTTCCAGTAAGTACCACTCGTTCTTCACATCTAAGGCTCTGTTATTCCTGGCCTCATACCTGGGTTAACAATCACTGCACAATCAAATTGTCTGCAGGAATCAGTGTTAATCTTGAAGACAGAGCAAATGATTAGATCAGCAAGGCCATGAACCAGAAGAGAATTGATGTGCTATTTTTAAAACTTCTCACTGGTAAAACAATTACATTTGTAGAAATTCCTTAGAGGGACTATCTCAGTAGCTGAAAAATGGACAGATCTGGAGTGGTCAGATTCCTTTACATTCATTTGACGTGGAAATCAAGAAAATTGCACCGTCAACTGCTCACAGTATATTGCTGATTTTACCTATGTGTCTTTATAATTTGGACCAAACCTACGTCCTTCATTGTGAACTGGTTGTTCTTATCTTTCTGATCAATAGATGATGGAAAGGAGATTGTGTAAAGGGAAACAGCACAGATTTTGGGGCTGTGGAGGTGCTTGCTGGTGGGCTGAACATGCCCAAGAAAACTGAGAAAGAATCCTAAAAAGAGAGAGAGACAAAGAGCAGATGTTTCTTCCACTCCATAATAACCTTAAAGGTTTGTCCTTTCTATCACACACCAGTGCTGAAACACCCACAAAGCACACATACCTACCAAATAGGAAAAAACTCACCGAGGAAAAATGTCTGACTCTTTGAACCTCATGCCTTAGCTTATTTGTTTAGCCTCAGAGGAAGCTTTGTGAAGAAACTCACAATATAGTTGTAAATGGAATGCGGAATATGGGCTCTCAAACTTTTATGTACCGGAATCACCTGAGGGCTTGCTAAACACTGATTATAGGGCCTGCCCCCTAGATTTTCTGATTCACTATATCTGGAGTGGGAGTTGTAAATTTGCATTTCTAATAAGTTTCAATGTGATGCTGACTCTATAGGCTGGACCCTGACCTTTGAGAACCACAAGTCTAATTCTTTATTAGTTTCTAAGCTCTCTGAGGGCGGCCTCTTCCCTGGCCCAAGGCTCTCATAGGTGTGCTCAATAAATGAGAAAACGAAGGCAAAAAGAGACTAAATGGTATAATGGCATGCCCAACTTGGATGTTCCCTTTTTTTTTTTTTTTTTTTTTTAGTTTCACCAAAGCAGGAGCTGCTAAAGGGGGTGGCAGTGGTCAGGGAGATCTATCATCTAAATGTGAAAGGTACCAAATTACAGTTTACAACTAATTAGAATTTGTGGGGGTCTTTTAGAAAACCACTCCAAAGGATTCATTAGAAATTTTCAATATCCCTTTTCTGACTGCTGTGGAAAAATACTTAATGGAATTACCTTTACAAATGTATTAATTTATTCTGCCCCGAGGATATTATATTCAGTGATTTGGCAAAACTAATCTGAACTAATAACAGACACGCATTTACTGAGACTAAGCAAATTTTCCAGTAGAGAGACACTTAGCCACTTGGAACAAATGAAGGTTGAGGTACAAAAATGAAAGACTAGCTGTAATGTCCAAAAGAGGTACTAGTGTTTACTGAGACAGCAGCACAGGGTTGACTAAAATGCAAAGTTGAAACGCGCGCTGACAGGGAAAACCATCACAAGGGGGTAGAAAGCTTAGTACTACCACTACCAAGAAATGTTCAACCACTGCCAGATGCTCAGGCTCAAGGGGCATGCTGCACACACATGCCTCCTAAGGAAGCCCAAGCACCAACCGCACCTTCTCCGAGCCTTTGGTTCTCTTCAGCAGAGTCAGGCAGACAAAGACTGCCCATTCGTTTCCATCCTGCCACTGAAATATCCAGTGCATGCTGGCCCTTTAAAAATCCTAAATCGATTCCATAGACCAGAGTTGGAATCTTGAAGCTAGCCGGGACCAATATCAGTGAGTGAAACTGGAAGAACATAAGGTAATAAGTAGCCCTAGGGCTTGGTAACCAAAAACTCCATGCTCTGTTTAAAGAGGAAGCTGTTTCCCAGCTCTAGGAGATTGCTGCATTATGGGATGTAATTCCAGCATCACTAGATCTGTGGAGAAATATATAGGTTCTACTCATATAAATGGGTTAAAAAAGAAAAAAAAAAAAAAGCTTAGGCAGGAAAGCTGTTACCACAGGGTGAAAACAGGGTGAGGTTGGCTAGTGAGATATTGTAATAGAATCACGAGTAACTTGTTATATCACCTGCAGGAAATTACTTTCCATCTGGCACCAATGTACCTTGACCACAAACTCCATTTGCCCCCAACCCCCGGAGCCTTTGCTTCTTACACACACAAGTTAGTGATTACTGTCTGATTTTTTTCTCCATGTTCATGTGTATAAGATCTTGTATTCTTCATGTTCACCACATGGGTAATACCTTGTGAGCTCAGTAAATACAGAGATGAAACCCCTGTTCCGGGCTCTTGTTTCCTTCCAGACATTAGCCTGTCTCAATTCAATTCTGCATCTGCTCTCTTGCTGGACAAGAGAGAAGTCCAGACTCAGAGTCTGTGACACAAATCTTCCAATTTTTTGAGAGGTATCAGAACTTGGATTTTCATGAAGTTTCTTGACTGTTAAAATAGTGTGTGACCCAAATAAAATACGTTTGTAGGTAGAACAGGGCCATTAGCCTTCCATCTGAGACCTCTCCTTAGGGTTTACTAAGTCCTTCCCTGGTCCTCACTGTTTTTCTAGTTCTCTCACTGCTTACTTCTGGATATATATTTTGTCCCCTCCCCCTCTGAAGAGTACTCCTTCAGTTTTCAAACTCATAGGCTCAGAAATCTTCTTCTAATTCCTGAAGGATAAGGCAGATGGTTCATGGTTCCTTCAGGAATTCTTTGATTACTTCATATGCTAAAATGCAGTCCATTTCTGATGAATTGCCATAGGTGGTGAGTGGTAGTGGCCTAATATCACATAGGCTGAAGCTGGCATAAGGTTCTACCCTCCCCCTCCCCACACACTCACCTTCACTTTCTCCTCACCTCTCATCATTCCATCTCAGGCCCCTGGAACAACATTTTGAAAATGCAATATGGGTTCCAAGAAAGAAAGCACTCTGCCCAACTGTTCAGAGTATGAAGACTATCACACTACAGTTGGCAGAAACCACATCACTCAAAAAAAACCTGCATCAAAGAATTAGAGGGTATGAGGATAGCTCTCTTCAATTATCTCAATTCAGGTACTGATAAAGGATAGAGGGCAGCCCTTGAAATAATCCTGCAGGTCAGTGTGGTCCACTGCTTCTAGCTCCTCTCTGTTCCATTCTTCTTCATTTCTTGTAAGAGAAACAAGTGACAAGAAGGGAAGAGGGTTGGATATTTAGATTTTTCTTGAGGGGTTAATCATTCACTGAACCAATATTTATTATTTTGTATTTGTTATACATGGGGCGTACAGTCAATTGAGTGAGACATAATTTAAAAAGCAAACAAAAATTTAAGATAATTATAGACTATAAAAAGTATAATTTTGCAAATAATTGAGATAAATCAAATAATACAGAGGAAAAATCTCTTAGCACACATGCATTTATTGCCTATCCATACTCCTGACCTAGGTAGAAGGAGGTAGGTGATATCCCTTTTGAAGGGATTCCAATGGGGAGGGGCTATGTTCACTCTAAGTTCTGGGTAGGCAATGAGGGGTTGCTATGGTGGTCCACTTTATGCCTTTACTGGGGATGTCAAACCCCAAGTTCCTATAGACCTAGTGATGCTGGGACCCTCTTCTTCCCTGGTGAGTTCCTGTAGCAGCGTTGAGTTCTTAGAGGGAAGGGTAACTCCAGCTATTAGTGGTAGTCACAGGGGAAATATAATTAGCCCATACACAGCTATATATGTGATGTGACAGTTTATCAGGAAAACCTGGGTGTCATAGATGGGAGTGGAATCAGTGTTCATATTCAATCCCTTTATTATTTTATTTAACTTTATTTATTTATTTATTTGGGGGAGGGGCAGACAGAAAGGGAGAGAGAGAATCCCAAGTTGGCTCCACATTTGGCATGGAGCCCAATGTAGGGCTCGTTCTCACAATTGTAGAGATTACAACCTGAGCTGATATTGAGTCAGGTGCTTAACTGACTGAGCCTCCCAGGAGCCCCCTTATTCAGTCCCTTCCAAGAAGATAATCTGCTGGCAATGAGCCCAAGTTTACACTTATCTTTTTCTTGTCCCCACTTTCAACCCTTTGCTATAGAGTAAGAGAACCATGGACAAGCTGCTTGCATCACAAAAGTACTAAGCAAAAATAGTACTTGAGCAGAGAGCACAGACCCTGGGAGAAAGCTCAGGCTGCAGAAGGGAGCAAATGGAGTCTCGGTTAACATGTCAAAGCAGCAGCTACTTGACTAAACAGCCCCAGATATCCTTCTTCAAGAATCACTGGATAAGGATTGTACTCAAAGTGAATCTGTAGAAAGTTAATCAGAAGGCTAAGGGTGTGGGCCTTGAAATCACGGGTTGTGTCTGTGTGTGTGTGTATGTGTGTGTGCATATGTGTGTGTGTTTGATGTACAGCCAAGTCTGGTCCACTACCTTTCTTTCCAGAGTATGTATTCAGACATTTACAGACCCTCATTGTTGTATTGACAAAAGACGAAGTTAAAAAGGCCTCCAGATAATCATTATAAATCAGTAGTTTTTACACCTTTTCTCACCTTACCACATTTGAGAAATAGCCTAGCTCCTATATGTCTTTAGTCACTGTGACCTTAATGCTCACGTTTTCCAGAATCGCTGGGGAAACATGTTGGTGTACTTTGTGGGCACACTCCTCCTACCCCCAAGTCTATCTTACCCACTTCCAGTCATCAGTTGAGATTCTCTATGAGGCAACAGAACATCTCCCTAGGTCTTGCTCACAATTATAATAAATTTTATGATTTTTAAACTCAGTAAAACTAAGCAAACAGCACCTCTTTGTTTAAGCAAAACTTCTTTTTGTCTGAGCCTGTGTATTTCACACAAGCACAGAAGTAGAGGACATTCAGGTAACATTTAGGGCAGAGTTCACATGTGAATCACTTCAGTGCAGGCAGAGGGCCCAGTACAAAGAAAAATGTCAATAAATATGTATTTAATAAATGCTAGTTAAGTAAAATATCTGATTGAACATTTCTAAGGTCAAAGGCCAGTCCATGATATTTTAGACATTTTAAGTGGCTATATTTTTCATGTCCAAAGGGAACTGTCAACATGAATTTAAGCATAAAGAAATAGGTGAAAATACAAAACAAAATGCTTAAATGCATAATGCCCCAAATAACAATGACCTTCAGGTGTGCATCTCATATCTATTGGCTATTTTCCTGTAGATGACAAAAAATTATCTGTGATTTACTTCTATTTAGAAACACTCCATTTCTGGCATCGACAAGACCTCTTTTTAGAAGAGGTTTTTCCAAAACATTTATCAGATGAGCTTCTCTAAAATAGTTTTTCTCAAAATAAGATCCACCTGTCAACTGCATTTAGAATCACAGGGGGTAACTGTTTGAAGCGTAGACTCCTAATTAACTAGCTTTCTCCACACCTAATCTTCAAGGATCTAGGAATCTACATTTCTAACCCTGCTAGTGAGAAGTTTTAGAACCCCTGAACAAAGACCTTGAAGGTAAGGAAAATAATTACCAAAAATAAACAATAATAAAAATACAGGAATATGAATATACATGTATACACATACACATATATGTATACACACATACTATGGGGAAATAAAATTACGGACAACATAAGTACTTTATAGGTTACAAAACTGGCACTGTAATTATTAAAATAAAATCCATAAGAAACTGTAGAAAGCTGTTTACCACACTTTTCCCCACCCCTGCACACGCATGTGCGTCTGCGCCTGTGCGCGCGTGCGCACACACACACAGGCCTTCTCCCCAAAGATAGAACCTGAACCTATTTCAGAGACCCTGATAAAACTGAACATTACCCACTTCATGATTCAGGCTAGACTGGACTGAACTGGGGGTGAGCACAGGCTCCTTACCTACATGTCCCCAGTTGTTAAAAAGTTCCAAAGTTGGATTTGACTCAAAGGTCTACTGGGATCTCAGACATTCCTATTAGCCTAAAAAGAACATGAAGGTACCTTTAGAGAAGACAGAGAGCCTCAGAAACCCACTTAATACTTCCAGGGTCCGACAGACCCAGTCTGGAGTGGGGTTGGTCCCTAGGGAGGTGAACAGGTACACACAGTGGCAACGCACTGGCAGAAGTGCTTTGGCTGTGGCCATGCTTTCTCAGTCCTTGGGGGCAGCAGCTACTGAGTGCCCATAAGCTTGAACTCAAAACCAGAGCTAATAATACTCTCTTTCCTCAGCTGAGTATCAGCCAAGCCTAGGCATTTCACACCCAAGTGGGAAGATCAGAGCCAGGGATGATTAGGGGTAGTGCTAGACTAGAACGTGAATCTTTCTTCTCTTTGACATATCTATCACAGTATGATTTTTAGCCTTATCTTGAAGCACCTGGTTTTCCTTCAAGGATGTAAAGTCCTTAAAGATAGGGGTTGGGGCAGGTGAGCCCACAAATCCCCAGTGGGTTTGAGCTAGTTGCCACTACTCCTTAACACAACATCCTACCTCTTGGGAACAAATGATAAAACCTTATATTTATTAGGGTAGGAGACCAACATTCAGGCTAAACCAGAAGAAAAAAACACTGCAAGTTTGATTTTTTTAATATTAAGAGATAGGGAATCTTTTTATACTAGCACAAACCTGCTGAGTTTATGAAGACACATGGGAAATTAAGAGAAACTTGCATCACATGGGGAAGCAACCTTAGGTTATTTTCACACATTTTCAACTGACATTCATCTCTATAGATCACCAAATCATGCTGGTCCCAAGAAAAAAAAGATATAATTTTCTTTATCAAATTCCTTTTCCTGTTCTGATACTACATGGAAAATATATTCCCATTTGTAAGTGGGAGAAGAAAACATGTGCTTTCAGGAAAGTACAATCATTTGTAAAAGGATATATTCTGAATGCCACAAAATTTTGTGTCTTCATTTCTGGAGTAAAAATAACTATAGAATAGATACCTACAAAAGTTACTGAAATACATATGTATATTTGCACTTATGTGGAAGTCTGTATTTTTTCTCTTAACCCCTACTTGATTCCTGTAACAAATACAAGTCCATTGCCTTATTTCAGAGGCAAATCCTGCTCAAAGATGGAAGAAACCTTAGTGTTACACCTGTACATTTTACAGATCAGCAAAATGGGGCCTAGATGGTTAAAAGGGATTTCTGCAAGGCTAGATGGCTACAGAGTCACACTAGAAGGAAGAAGAAAACCTAAACTCCCTGACTTCTGGCCCAGCACTGTTTCCAAAGGACCATGAAGTCTTTTTTGCTCGAAGTCTCTACTGCGATCTCATATTGCTTGGTTTAAAAAGCATAAAAAGTACTTTTATTGCCTCATCCGTAACATAGTTTGGGTCTGGAAGACATACCAATAGTGTGACTAAGTTAGAAGAAAACTTTCCTGCTCCTGGTTTTAGAAATGACACTGTCCCCAAATCACTCAGTCCTGACGAAGCTGATGCTGTTGAAGATCTGTATCTGCAGGAGATGAGCAAAAATCAAGGATTTCAGTTCAAGGTCATTTGACATTTCTTAGAACTCTTGGGAAATTCCTTCCAATTCCGTAGAAGAGTTTGTTGAGCATTATAGCAGAGATGGTCAGTGTCCTGCCCATAGTCCTTTAGTCCTCACTGTTTTTCTTGTAAAGTCACTCTCTGCCTGAGGGTTATGTGAGGAGCGGGAATGCACCGGCTGCAGGTCAAAGTGCCCAGGAATCAATGCCCCTTGGAGTAAACGTCAAACAATGATGCAGCTACCATCGTTACCATAAGCAATGGTGCATATTCACCACAGGATGAATACTGCAACTTCTTCACTCCTTATGGGGAACCCTGTGGCATATTCCAGGCAACCTTCCAGAAGCTTCCAATTGCACTGAGCCCTGGGTCTCCACAACGGCACCTGCTCTTCAGTGCACCCTGTATGAGCTTCATTCTTTTTCCATTCCCTTGTTCTCAACATGTACTTTCAAACTACTTGCACTCAAGTCTTAGTTTTAGAGTCTGTTTCTGGAGGAATCCAAATGAAGACCAGCATATATTCTGTACAAATCATTTTTCCATAGTAGGTACTAAGAAATAAAGATAAAAAAGATATCATTCTAGCCTTCAAAAGGTTTAGGCCAGAGAGAGATAAGACTTCTACATATAGAATCCCATAGGGAAGACAAGAGAAGATGGTACTTTGGTAGGGAACTAGAAATATATACAATAAAAATATGTTCAGGAATAAAACATTTGCACAATGAAAAGTGGAATTGTCATTAAGAACTCAGCATGAAACTCTCTGTAGCAGGAAGGAGTCAACAGCCTAAGTAGTAACATTACACACATTGAATAAACAACCAAGATTCTGAGTTTACTTGGAAATCTATGTCAGAGAACCCATCTTTGCTCATTTGTGCAAGCTTGAAGGACCAATCCAAAGGGAAAAATTTCATACAATCCGGCCTGTTTTTTAGTGGCAAGGGTAGCCACATAAACCCCTTAACTGGCTGGACAAGATTCATTGGCTATTTGGCATCCTGTGGTTTTTTTTTTAACATGTTTATTTATTTATTTTTGAGTGAAAGAGCACAAGCAGGGGAGGGGCAGGGAGAGAGGGGGAGACACAGAATTCGAAGCAGGCTCCTAGCTCTAAGCTGTCAGTTCAGAGCCTGATGTGGGGCTCGAACCCATGAACCATGAGATCATGACCTAAACCAACGCCAGACACTCAACTGACTGAGCCACCCAGGCATCCTGCATCTTGCGTTTAAAGAATGTCAAAACGATCTGTGTTTTCATTCGGTTCTGTCAAAACAGACTAATTTCTGTGGAAAGCAAACAAGTCAAATAGTTGAATTTTGTGTATGTCATTAGGTTGACAAGCCAGTCATTTGAATTTTCACTGGAGCTAGTGGCCGTGCCAAAGTCAGCCAAATGTTGGTGGGTCATGGACATCGGCTACACAGAATTCTATAAATAATGCTCCTTCAGCCCAAGACAGTTACTGGACAGCAGTGACAGAACAGAGCAAGTTAAACAAGAGTATATGAAAAGAAACCTCAAGGGCATTCCTGAGCTGATAAAATGCTGGCTTTGTCATAGTGTGTGCTTCTGGCTGGGTTGTTGTGTGAGCTGATGGGTGGGTTATCCACCTGCCATGTGTCAGGCTGCCTTAAAAATCTCTATTTCATCCTTAAAACAACCTGGTGAAGCAGGCATTATTATTATTATTACCCTTTAATAAATGAGAAAGTTAAGACCTGGAAATGTTCAGTAATTTGATGAAGGTGATACAGCTATTTTGTCAAACCCTTAAATCCAAACTTTCCCCAGCTGAAAAGAAAGACACCAAATTTTATTTTCAAAATGTTTCGTCTCAGGAAATGCTAAAGATGCATTTGAACAACTGTCAGCTGAGAGGAACTTAGATTTTAGTAATAGACAGTTAAAATTCTTCGTCAAATAAAATGTAGTTCCTGGGAAAATGCATGTTTAAAACTCCCCCCTCCCCTTTTTTGGCTAACCATTCTTTTGTCTATTATCAAAAGAAAATTAATTCCTAAGCCATCCAAATTCCATGTTGTAGATACAAAATTAATATTCATCTCCAGAAAACCTGAAGATTTTTTTTCTCAAGGAAAAGCTGTGGGATTTAATATCAAGTGATTAGCATACTTTGGGAAGGATGTTGAACACATTAGATTTCATAGAAGGATGAACACCCACACACAAATGACAGCAGACAATGGAGAAAAAAATTGCCTAAATTGGCTCAGTTTTAATGGGGCAGATTTAATAAAATTTCCTACATCAAACCTCTTTTAAAAATGTTTAGGGGTTCCTGGGTGGCATAGTCAGTTAAGCATCTGACTCTTGGTTTTGGCTCAGGCCATGATCTCACGGTTCATGAGTTCAAGCCCTGCATCAGGCCTGTGCTGATAGTGAGGAGCCTGCTTGGGAGTCTGTCTGTCTGTCTGTCTCTCTCAAAATAAATTAATTAATTAAAAAAAATTTTTAGCCCTCCATTCTTCAAGTCTTATCCTCTAATTCGGTTGGAATAAAGTTTTTCTACTTCATATATATTATCTCTGCCTCGGGATTCTCTTTCTTTCCCTCTTTCTCTTTGCCCCTCCCCCCGCTCATGCGCGCGCGCGCGCGCTCTCTCTCTTTCTCTCTCTCTCTCAATAAATAAACTTAAAGAAAAAAGAAGGATAGTCTGGGGAGAGAAGGTGTCTATTGTAAATGGTGAAAACCTGAGCGCATGGCTCTTCTCCTTGGCAGCAGGGTCACATCACACGTCGCTGCCATTTCATATCACCAGGTAAGGCGTAATTTTAAAATATCCTTACCAGAGTGCTCTGGTTTCCACCAAACCCTTAAGATAAACTGCCTCCTGGGGCCTGCAAGGTATCTCTCCATCTGGCCTCTGCCTGCCTCACCAGTCTCTCATCGCTACTCCCTGTCTTCTCCTCTAAGTCTAGCCTTAATAAAATTCTTGCAGCTTTTCAAATTTGGGGTATCTTCTTAGGTCTTGGCCCATGCCAAGGTGTCCCTTCTCAGAGCACTCCTTCCCAGAGGCTATTTCCACACTGGAGTAGCATCTCACTAGTCTTTAGGTATTAGACTACATGTAACTTCCTCTGGGACATTTTCTTGACTGCTTCCCAGTCAGAACAGTTAAAGAATCTTTGTAGGCTTTGGCTCTACTACGCTTGAAGGCTCCTCACATCATATTAAGTATATTAAGACAGACCATATGTTATATAATTATTCTTGTATATAAATGATTTCCAAGTGTTTACAGCTTCTGCTTTGGCTGTGAATAACTAATTTAATTTGCTATTGATTATGAGAAGGTCAAGGGTTTCAGGTTTGGTTGCCAACTCAGTTAACAGCGAGCTGTTCCTCAGACAAGTTGCTTAACCTCTCTGAATCTGTTATCTTATCTGAAAGGAGAGATTTGCATTAGTGATCAAATCCCCACTTTGCACGAAGAGTTGATACCTTTATCATTAACTGTGTGGAGAGACGGTTTAGGTGGTGGTGCCTGGGGGCGGGAAGGGGCCGTATATTTACTCCACTGATATAACATGCACCAAAGATCCTGAGAATCATGGGTGGATACTCTGCCAGAGGTGCCAGTTGAGTAGAAAAAGACAGTTCTACAAGTCTAGAAAGTAGAAAGTGTAGAAAGTGTAGAAAGACCCTTTTAAAACTGAAAATAAGGGGGTGCCCGGGTGGCTCAGCCAGTTAAGCGTCTGGCTTTGGCTCAGGTCACGATCTCACATTTTGTAAGTTTGAGCCCTGCATCAAGCTCTGTGCTGACCTTGTGAAACCTGCTTGCAATTTTCTTTCTCTCTGCCCTTACCCAACTCATGCTTTCTCTTTCTCAAAATAAATAAACTAAAAAAAAAACAACAAAAAACCAAAAACAACTGAAAGCACAATCATTATGTTATATAATGAACAATTTAATAGATCAACCTATAACCAGAGAGAAGAAAACTCAGAGCACTCAAATATCTTTTCCTAAACAAGACCAACAATTAAAGCATGATTATAATTATTTATAGAAATGCCCCCTAAGGCTTGGTGTTGGTGACAACCATGTAGTGTATGTTATAAAAATAATCAAGTGTTAGAAAGAGCAACTTTCACTATTGTTTCAATTAATTCCCCTCTGAGAAATGACGTGAGACATTGGACATTTTGTGAATATAATGAGCTTTCAAATTGCAGAAAGAGTAGTGACCAGTTTCTACTGCTTTGTAAAAAGAACTGTGTACATTATACTACACACATCAATAACTTAGTGCAATTTTAAAAATCAGTTATTTAATTTTTTCTTAAAAAATTTTTTTTAGTGTTTTTAGTGTTGAGAGGGAGAGAACATGAGACAGGGAGGGGCAGAGAGGAGACAGAGGATCTGAGGCAGGCTTTGCACTGACAGCAGAGAGTCTGATTCGGGGCTCGAACCCACAATCTGTGAGATCATGACCTGATCTGAAATCAGACGTTTGACTGAGCCATCCAGGTGCCCCTAATTTTTTCTGATGAAATAGTAGGCTCTATGCAAAAAATATACACTTAATTCCAACTCCTAGAGATAAACACTGATTTTTATGCATACTTTTTTTTTCTAGACATATAGTTGTAGAGGCACATACACATAGTTCTAAAAAGGCATTGGGTTTTACATATGAACTGCAGAATTTGAGTGGAGAGATTATCTGGCTTGGAAGCTGCAATGTCTATTGCCATGACCCTAACACAGCTTGGCATGTCTGAGAAATTGGTAAAGCTGATGGTCCCCCCAAAACATTTTCAATGAATTAATCTGCACGGAGAAAATGGCGGGGGGGAAATTAGGGTACAGGAGACAAGTGTGTCTGCCTTAGGGATTGGTCCTTCCATAAGTCCATGGATTCATGTCTGAGTCTTGTGAACAGAAGAGCTGTAGGCAGACCCCTAAGACCCAGCAGCACCCCACTAATGCTCAGGTGGTGAAGTGAGATGCTGAGTTTGAGAGCAGGGCTACTTCCCACCAACCTCTGCGGAGAGAACATAACAGTGGTTCAGATAGTCGCATCCCCAGTGGCAAGTGTTAACAATGGCAGGGTGAGGCACTTTTATGTGCCTTCCTTACTTGAGGAAATGGATGTGCACTGGCTAGAGTGGATGTAAATTCTCAGTTCTCTGGGTAAAGAGCCAAAACACTGCTTCCTGAGCATGGGTGGTAATCCCAGGCTTAACCAGGAAGACTGGGGCTGCTGGAGTCCGCTGTGAACAGGTGTGAGCACCAGACAGTAAGATTTTGGTTCTTACAGATAATGTCACTGTGGTCTAAACTCACAGTCTGGTAAAGTCCAGGTACACTCAGATTATATACTCTTTTGAACTCATTCCCTCTCACCCATCTCCTTATTTAATTTAAATATTTCATCATGGGATCAAATACTTTTCTACAATATCATATTTGTGGATGCATAGTATTATACTTTTTTGAATGCACAAGAATTTTACACCCCCCCCCCTGTAGTTTAATATTAGGGGCTTTTCTTTTTCATCATTAACGATTTAATGATAAATCGTCTTGTAGCAAAATCTGTCATATCCATGATTATTTCTCGAGTGTAGATTGAGTGTGCTTTTGGGGTCCCCAGGGGAATACAAATATCTTAAAGATTTGGTACACAGTGCCAAGCTGCTCTCCCCACAGACTGCCATTTTATACTTCTTCCTCCTCTAAGTGAGCATTCCTATAAATTATATTTTTATATGCTATGAGATAAGATCATCTCGCATTTTGATCTAAGTCAAACCATTGTAAATCAGGGACCATCTATAATACTCTTCAAGCTCTTAAAGAATGGCAGGTTATAGAAAGGGAAATTCACATTTCAACATTTCTACATATTTGAAATTCTGGTCTCTGAACTTATCAGAAAGAATTGCCTTACCCTATGTTAGCTCTCCACTACAGAAAGTTCACTTCTTCAATATGAAACCAATCATTATGCCTACATATATGTAGTGGAAGGAACATAAGGTTTAAATTTCTGTTAAGTTAAAAACCCAACTTTAACACCTATTGGCTGTGTGGCCTTGAGCAAAAAAATTAACCTCTCTGCATCTCAGTTTCTTCATTTGAAATTAAAATGTGAAGACATATTCCTATTGCATGGGGTCAGTGTTATCCTACTGATATTTTTCAGTACACCAGTTCTATAATAGAACACCATGCAAATGTCAAGTATGATGTATTTATTGGTATAATACCAGTATTTTCAGATTTTAAAAACTGTGAAATCTGTATAACTTATACCTTGAGATATATGCAGAGAGCTATGTATTTCTTCAGAATGCTGGGAAGAGCAAAGAGATTCTGGCCAGATCTCTGCCCTATTCAAAATCCTTCCATGGTATTTTATAGTTACTAGCATTACCATTTTTATTTATTTATTATTTTATTTATTTATTTTTATAAATAGTCTATTATCAAGTTGGTTTCCATATAACACCCAGTGCTCATCCCCACACATGCCCTCCTCCATGCCCATCTCCCCCCTTCCCCTCCCCCCCATACCCATCAGCCCTCAGTTTGTTCTCAACATTCAAGAGTCTCTCATGGTTTGCCTCCCTCCCTCTCCCCTCCTATTTCCCCCCTTTGCCCCCACGGTCCTCCATTAAGTTCCTCCTAATCCTCCTATACGTGCAAACATATGGTAGCTGTCCTTCTCTGCCTGACTTATTTCGCTCAGCATAACACCCTCAAGTTCCATCCATGTTAGCATTACCATGTTTAGATTTAGATTACCAGTGAGATTGCACATCTTTTCTTCCACTTATGAGAGATTTGTGTTTTCTCTCAGAGTCGAATTGGGCATTGAAAGGGCAGGCAGGTGAAGGAGTAGAACCAGTAAGGGAAGCAAGAGGAGGGTGCGGTGGGAGTGATTTCAGAAGGTGGGAGACTTGGGAAGGTCCCAGGCCCGACTCCTAGTCCTTCCCTTGGAGCCCAATCATCTGCTATCCCCCAGAACCGTATTTCCTCTTCTCTCAGATGGAGTCTCTTAGTCTTGACCTCTCTTCTCTAGATGGCAGTTTATTTTAACTGGGCCCTTGATCTCAGAACGGATGTTTTGAACAGACTCAGAGCTGAAGAACAAAGGAGCCCTCTCTCAGTTGGAAGAGCACCTGAGGACAAGGATAAAGGGTGATGGCAACCGTGTCTCATTTTAAAAATCAACACTGGTGTCTTGATACTGTGACAAATAACAGATACCTAGGGGTGTCTGGGGGGCTCAGTTGACTCTTGATTTCGGCTCGGGTCATGATCTCACAGTCTGTGGGATTCAGCCCCACGCTGGGCTCTGTGCTGGCAAGATGGAGTCTGCTTGGGACTCTCTCTCTTCCTCTCTCTCTGCCCCTCCCTGGCTTGTGCTCTTCCCCCACCCTCTCAAAAAATAAATAAACATAAAAAAGTAACAGATACCTAAATGTTGGCATTGTCCTTTTGTTCCATACTGAAAACATGAGTCAAAATGACGATTAAGTAGGAAAAGGCATAGGAAAGTACTTTATAGTTTGCATGTGTAATTGCAATTTAAAAAACTGATAGAGTTTTCATCGCTTTGTTTTAAACCTTTTCCAATAACATCTTCATATATAGTCTAAAAACATTATCCCCTTAAGCCCAGCAATGTGGCATATCCAGGGGTTAAACTGTTATATTAAACTCTCTAAGGGTCAAGGTTTTGGTGTCTATGTTGAAATGTCTGTGTAGTTAGTTTTACTTTCCATCTTTGTTGGTTTTCTATCTGTTTTCTACTGGGTAGAAGCTGTTACTTTAATTATTTTTATGTTAACATTGATTAACCACATACTATTTGGCAAGTACTGTTAGGTGCCTTACCCTCATTTATTTCTCAAAAGTGCCCAAGAGGAAGTTTTATTTTTGTTATTTGTTTCTGTTTTTTTCCATTTCACAGATGAGGCAACTGAGGTTCAAAGAAGTTATCCAAGTTTATAGCAGCTGTGGCTAGCAGAGCTAAGATTCAAACCTTATGCTTTTCATATCAGCTTATTTTCTCTTTTACCCCACTATACATGAGGATGAGATTCTGACGCTTTCTCCTTGGCAAGTTCTCCAGGTGACATAAATACAAAGATCTAAGAGAATTGCAATCTGAGGGTCAGGAACAAGGTGGTCAGATCTGTTAAACCTTAACAGGTTTCCTCTCTGCAAGGGAAGAGCAGACAGCAAGGCCAAGACTCCTTCTTTTCACATTGGAGGCCCACAAACTGACTGATGCCTAGAAATGTCATTGTCCCCAAACAATAATGTGCAATGCCTTCTGGCCCCAGAGAAGAAAGACACTGAGAATCATCAAGTTCTTGCAGAACTTCATGAGATTATTTGTCTTCAGGCTGGCATTTATAAAAATCACCTGGTAGGTTCCAGCCGAGAAAAATGAGTTGTCAAAAACAGGCAATAAAAATTGCAAGTATAAGTAACCATCAAAATGATAAAACTGTCACAGCTGTACATAACAAGTAACAATTGCGTTCATTATGTCCAAACTCCTGGTACTTAATATTATCTGCCAAGGAAGCTAAGCTCCATTTAGAGTTTTGCTGTTAGCATGAATATATTTGAAAGAGACTTGACTGAGTTATTCATGACTTTACAGAGAATGCAATGACACGGTCTTGAGAAGAATCCACTGGTGTCTGGGAAGATTTGTCAAAAGGGGCATCTCAGCTCCAAAACATCTCTGTATTTTGAGAAAATACACTGGTAATGATTTGGGCGGGTAGAAGGCATCTTAATGCATGTTCTTATTTTTAGGGAAAAAATTCCACTTTACTTTGAGTGTGTTTTCCCTCAGGGAAACCCACCTCTTGTTGATCTTCAAGTGTGAGAGGTGTTGCTGAAAGGAGAGAGAAAAGGAGAGAAGGAAAGCAGAAAGACAGGAGAGGGGATCAGAAGTATGTGGAGATTCAAGGGAGAGGAGGGAGCAGGGAAGGAGGAGGGCGAGAAAGAAAAAAGGACTGAGGATGGAAAACACAGAAAGACGATATTTGATTATTTTGATCATTCTTTTTACTTTTTAGTCAGGTTATTGTAAGAACCTTTATCCTCATCAAAAACTAATATAATTGATTTTAAGGAGTAAGAACGAGGATGTCCTCTTGTTCACTTAAAAGCTGTTAATTTTCTATTCCTCCTGCTGCCACTTTCTTCAGCTTTTGTCTAGTTCAGCATTTGCTGTTTTTCACTTGCTCAAGTAGAACCAGATCCGGGAAGAGCTGAAAGCCATTGGTTAGAAATGTTGTCATGGACCATCTTGAAATTTTAGTGATTCTGGATTTCACTCTTATTAGTGATAGAAAAGTTTATATTCTAGCCCTTAAAAACCACTATTCGCTTGGGATGCCTGGGTGGCTCAGTCAGGTGAGTGTCCAAATTTGGCTCAGGTCATGATCTCACAGCTCATAAGTTCATTGGGCTGCACCGGGCTCTGTGCTGATGGCTCAGAGTTTGGAGCCTGTTTTGGATTGCATGTCTCCCTCTCTCTCTGCACCTCCCCCACTTGCTCTCTCTCTCTCTCTCTCTCTCTCAAAATAAATAAAAATTAAAAAAAAATCACTATTCATTTTTCAAATGCTTTCCATTGAAGAGGCTCTGGCCAGCATGGCAAGTACACTCAGGATTAGCTGATGTGGGAGATGTCCAAAAAAGACATTTTTCTGAATACTTAACATTTAAGGGCCTGATTTCTGGAAGCACCTGTGTTGCCAATTACAGATCAGACTTCTCAGTCCCCTCTGCTGTCTTTCCACTGTTGATCCCCTCCTTTTCAGCCCACTACCTTCCATATGTACTCTCTTCATCTACAAACTTTGTTCTCTCTTCAGTGACATCTTAATTTCTCATTTTGGTAGCATCCAAAGGTTACTGGGAACAGCGCCCTCCTGACTTGTTATCACTATGAGACCTTCTGTGCCATGTGCCCCTTTGCCAGACAACTTCTCTACCACCAGTTCAGCCTTCTGGGGGGTGGGGTCCCAGGCAGGTTTCTACTTTGTCCTCACTTTTGAATTTTTAGATGCTGGCTTGTATATACTCACATCACCGAATGCCACAAGTAAAACATCTCCCAGTCAAAATGCTATGCTCGCTAGGTAAAATGAACCAAGAAAATGCACATCAGTGCTCCACTGTGGGCACTATTTGGCTCATTTCCACCCTCCATCCTTCCCACACATTTCAAGCATGGCCCAATAATCCTGGCTCTGAGAAAAACCTGATGAGATTCAAGTTACAGAAGCCAGGTTAGCAAGTAAAGTATGCAAAAAGGGCAAAACACATAATGACTCGGGGGGGGGGGAATAGGTACTGAATAGATAAGCATTTGATACATGAATGTATTCACAGAGCAAAGATGGCCTGAAAACATTCCACTGCAAACATCTACAAACAATGGCTTGTCTTTTTTATTTTTATCATTTATAGATAAACTGAATCAAAAAGGGTACTGAAAATAAGAGTGGTAACCCAATAAACTGATGATACAGTAGACCCTGATGGGAGTAGAGAAAGGGGTTCAGGTCTAACTCCATAACAAGATTTGGGGCTTAATGTCCATGAGGACCAGGTGTGAGGACCTGAGTGTCCATGGAGACTCCTGTGTAAAAGCCAGGCTTCCTGAACCTTGCTTTTCACTCAGAGAAAGAATGTTTTGTCTAAATCCACCTACTGTCATAGGAAGACTACAAGGAAGGTGAGCTTTGATCTAATTATACCTGGGGATTGTCATGTTTGGGTTCTAAATATAGAAGCCTAAGCCCAAGAGAAACATGTATGCAAAATCCCTTCAAAGACTCTTAAAATCAAAGGCCCACACGAATCCTACAGAAGCAGGCTCTGCTAAAAAATGAGCTAAAAAATTACAAAAATAAGGAAACAATCCACCGCGAACTAGAGATGGCAGATACAACATACAGGAGGGTTAGAATACCAATAATTTCAGAAAACAGAATAAGCTGAAAGAATATAAAAGAAATAAAAACTGTAAGCATGGGGATGCCATACAAACAAGAAGATTTTTGCACACAGAATGCCCAGAAATTAAAAAACAAGATGGGTTAAGAGACATGGAATACAGAAAGACAGAAGATCCAACATATCATATGGAGAAAGAATAGAGAGAATGGAAAGAGTATTTGAAGATATGATGCCTGAGACTTTTACAGAATTGGTACAAACGTGACTTTTCATACTCAAGATATAAAATAAGTTCTAGCCAGTATAACACTTACACCTAAACATTGTTATATGAAATTATAGACCACCAAAGAGAAGAGAAAAATGGCGAAGCCACTGGAGAGAAAATGTGGATTACCTATCAAGAACAGTAATAAGTGGGGCGCCTGAGTGGCTCAGTCTATTACAAGTCTGACTTCGACTCAGGTAATGATCTCATGGTTCATGAGTTCAAGCCCCACATCTGGCTCTGTGCTGACAGTTCAGAGCCTGGAGCCAGCTTAAGATTCTGTATGTGTGTGTGTGTGTGTCCCTCTCTCTCATGCTCTGTCTTTCTCTCTCTCTCAAAAATAAACATTAAAAAAATTTTTTAAAAAAAGAACAGTAATAAGAGAAGAGTCCTCACAACAACAATAAGGTGGGGTGCAGGGTGCAGGAGAGGGAAATGGTTTCACACTCTGGAAGGTGTAAGAAACCATTCATTCCAGAATTCAGTATGAAGCTAGATTGCCCTTCCAGATTAATTGTAATAAAAAGACAATGTCAGATAAATATTACAACTGTTTACAACTCACCAGTTCATGCTGAAAGTACTACTAAACACTCAGTTTCACAAGGAAATTAAGCCCTGACAGAAGGAGAGGAATAAAGGGAGGAAGGATGAGCAAAGAAAATGATTATGCAGGTAAATTCAAAGAAGCCACAACTAAAAAATTCATGAAAAAATTTAAAGCAGATACAAAAATCAAGGAGGACTCTCGAGACCTTAAAATGACTTAAGAACATCATTGTTTACGAGAAGCAAAGAGCTACGGGTTAAGCTTATTGTTTGTTAAGTTTAAATGTTTAACATTGAAAAGTAAGGTTTGAAAGAATAGAAATAGAATCTGTAATTTACAACAGAAAGGGGGATTAAATGAAGTAATCTAATCTAGAAGGCAGAAAACAGGGGGAAAAAGAAAAAGAAACAAAAGCCCACGTTTATAAATTCGTGCTGGAACGCCTGAAGTATTCCCTTTAAAGTCAGTAATGAGGCCTGGATGTCTGCTACCTCTGTCTCTATCCAACACTGCACCGGGGGCCTTAGGCAAAGCAAAAAGATAAGAAAAAGTTGTAAAAATTAGAAAAGAAACAAATCTGCTACTAACTGCAGATGATATAATTGAAAAAAAAAATCTAAGACATGTACAAACACACTCTAGAGTTTAACAAAGTTTTCTCGAGGAAAGGGATAAAAATTTGACTATTGTTTTTATACTGAAGAAACCATGGGGAAACGTAATCATGCCCTGGCAGTTCCACTGCTAGGAGTGCAGCCAAGGGAAGCTTTCGGACACATGGGCATGGAGACAGAAGTAAGAATGTTTTCTGCAAAAGAAAGTTGTAAGAGTAAAATAAGCGTTAAGAAAACAAAAAGGAATCAACCAAACTGTGCCTCAGTGGGCGTATTCAGGCAATGAGATAAAATGCCACAATTTAAAAGAAATGGATTGCCAATCTGGATAAATTTTGGAAACATAATGCTGAATGAAAAGGCAAGTTGCAAAAGGAAAGTTCAATATGGCATCATTTATGTGAAATCTCCCTAAGATATTACTTATGAATATGTAGACATTTAGGAAAAATATGAAAATATGAATGAGAATCAGACAAGGGAATAAAGCCTCCAACCTCACAGATACAGTTACTTCTAGGTCCAGGACAGAAGGACTTCAGCCATACTTGTAATATTTTATTTTCCTTGAAAAAAATGTATTTTTTTCCTTGAGGAATATTTGAAGCACATATGGAATATTTTCTCTGTTTGAATTATTTCATAATTAAGAATAGTGAAAAGATATTCATCAAATTGACATTTTAATCAAGTTATATTTGACCAAGTTTTCTGATAGCCTGGGCATAATGTAGGTAAATGGTAAGTGTTTTATCATTTTATACCCCAGCTCCACCCCCAACTGGGTCTTACTCAAAATTTTCTTGCCCAATTTCAGAAGAAATATTTAAAATTTTTTTTTCTTCATTAAAATTTTTTTTTACCTTTTTTTAATTTTAACTATTTCTCTGTTCCCTCCCCGCCATCAACAACTACTAATCTGTTTTTTATATCTATGAACTTGGTGATATTTTCTTTAATTCCACATATAAGGGAGAGCATACAGTATTTGTCTTCTCTGACTGACTTATTTCACTTAGCATAATGCCCTTAAGGTTCATCCATATTGTTGTATTTTGCAATACTTCATTCCTTTTTATGCCAAATAATACTCCATTATGTGTCCACTCCTCAATTTCTTTATCTTTTCATCCATGGATGGACAGTTAGGTTGATACCCTATCATGGCTACTGTAAATAATGTTGCAGTGAACATTGGGGTCCATATGAGAATAGGTATTTGACAGATAAAATAGGAGAATCAGGACAACCACTTGGAGACATACTTCTTCCCTCTCAAATTCTACTTTATTTTACTTCACTTCTTCTTTTTCTCTTTCCTGCCTATTTCTCAGAGAAGTCACTGATGGATCTTTTTTTTTTTTTTTTTAAGTTTTTACTTACATTCCAGAGAGTTAACATAGCATACTATTAGCAAGTGCACTTGTGATGAGCAGCGGGTGTTGTGCGTATGTACTGAATCACTGAATCGTACACTTGATGTACCTTATATTTCTGTGCAAAATAAAGACAATATAACAAGAAAAAGAATAAGCTGTCTTTCATTTCTCAGACCTCTAGACTTATATTTATGTTTGTACCAGGTTAAGGCAGAGGAAGACTGATTTATATCTTTTGCTGCTTGCTCTCCCAGTCAGCTCATTGTTCATACATCAGAAGGCCAAAAATCTTCAGAGATATACCTTCCAGCAATAAATCAAACCTCTTACTTGGAGGTTTAGATCCTGTTTGATTTTTAAGAAAATTTAAAGTAAAATTGCTACCAGGAAGATAAAGATAATATCAGATGACTTATTCTATGATTTATCCCAGCTTACTTTACAAATTTATTTTTCTTACAACAAAGGAGAAAGGATTTTAACACTGAAAGACAGACATAGAGCTATAGCCTTCGACCCTTTCCCCATGAGCAGCATGAGAAAGGACTCTTTCCTTCATTACAATTTCAATATGGACAATAGTAACTAGAACCCACAATATGCATAAGGTATAGTTATTGTCTGAGTAGAGTTATTCTGGGCCTTCTAAAGAAAGGTAAAGGAAGAGTATTAAGAATATGTGTTTATGTTGAGAGAGAATTTCTTTGTTTAGCCTTTCAGAGATTCAGCATAGTGTGAGTCTGTAGGTTTTCTGACTATAGTTAACACCTCTGTCCCATATCTCCACCTAATTCTGCAATACAAACAGGTTCACAAATATCACAAATATCATTATTTGAAAATAAATCAAATAATATTTGTTCATCTAAACTACCAAGGGATGTCTGTAAGGTGAAACTCAAGGATCAGCCAAACACGTTTATTTGGCCCCAAATCAGAATGCTCAAAATTAAATAGACTATATAGACAGCTAAAGTTATTTCAAGAGGTAGAAGATAAAAATACTTGTTTCACTGATGCAAGAAGATGTTTAAACAACATATGTTGTTGAAAGTACATTTTTGCTAATATAAGTAGTGGTTTAACTCAAGTGTTGTCTGTTTTCACATGGGTTGTTAAATGGTAGAACATGTGTGTTCCTCCCACACTCAGCCAAAATGATCCCATAATATAAGAATATGCTACGGCTGGGCCTTGGGATGTAAAGACTATCCAGGCAGTTGCCCAGAAAGGAATCTCAGGACACTTACTTTTCAGCTTTTTACATGGTCATATTTTAAATCCAATCTTTAGGATGAAAAACGACCCATTAGATGCCCTATGTCTTTGAGAAGGCAGAAATAACATCTTCGGAAAATCGACATCTTATTTTGAGATAACCTGGAGTACCTAGCTTTTTCCTTTTTGCATCATATGATTACAAATTTCCAGGTCTTTGCCTCCTCTATAGCAAACATTATAGACAGTGAGTACAGTGGGAAGGAGTGTAAGGAGTTTAACCAAGAAGATGCTGGAGAAGCGTTTGTTGGGACAAGCTTAGAGCAACTCAACGAAATCATTCATAACCAAAAGAAACTGCACATTACACAAGCTCTCAATACCCTACTAAAAAAATAAAATGCCCAGTGGAAAGTTATTTCTAAGATTTTTTCTTTATTTGGGCTGTAAGGCAAAAGTCTGTCAACCAACATCATCTGTAAACAACCTGGTTTGTTGACTCCTGAAATAGGATATTTATTTTTTTAACTGAAGTTTTAGTTAGTTAACATATAGGGTAATATTAGTTTTAAGAGCAGAATCTGTGATTCTTCACTTATATACGATATTTATTTTTTAAAAAAACTATCTACTTAAAATTCTGCATTCATAATTCATACATTCAAGTCACCACGGAAAGTAAAAGGAATACAATAAATTAATAAAATAAAGAAATACAATAAATTATTTTCTATCCCACAGAAGAATCTTCTCATTGTATGGTTTCAAATTCAAGGAACGCTTTGCATAATTTATTCTTTACCAATATTTGTGCTACCAAAATTTGTCAATGAGAAGATTAAATAATTTTACAAAGTAATCGAAGTTCTCAGCATAAAAAGTACTATTATTCCGATTTGTCCACAAAAACAAAACATACACATACCTCAACAAATATAAAACACGGGATGATGGAATAACTTCGCTGAGTGTTGTTTCCTACAGCCATCTCTTATACCATGTAGCAAGGCTGCGCCGTCTAAAACTGTCCAGGCTGAAATAGAAACAGGTAGCATTGTATAAGAACGACATGGTTAGCAGTCACTTAGGGATTTACGTGAAAATATCAGCTACCCTCTAGATAAACAAGCTGTGTACCAACAATGCAAATAGTGATCCATAATACAATCAAGTCAGACTAATCATCATTTCAGGGAAGATGAACTAGCCACGAACAGTCTTAGAGTCTAAATCACAGATAGTGAGCCCCTGTGCACAAAGGTACAGTGAATCAAATTCTAATTGCCTAGCCCTGCACAGTGCTTTACCTGAGTAGATTGCCCTCATGCCATGAAAGGCAGTTTTTGCTACAAAACATTTGTTGTTGTCCATACTGCATGGAATCTCCTCTCTCTGGGCCTGATTCTCCCTGTTTGCAAGTTTTGTTTCTGCCCTTGCCTCTGCCTTTGAAGCTAAGAGAGTACTGAGGCACTCATCCCTGACTTCTTACCCTGACCTCTCTTTGCCCTTGCTCCCTTGATTGTTAATATTTTGGATTAATACATCACTGATCCCTCTCACTGAGCTCCCTTAGCCCTGTATGTGTGTCCCGAACACAAAAACACCATAATAAAATCTCTCAGTTTACAAAAATGGAGTATCTAGGCAACTGCAGATTATTTTAAGTATTTGTTAGAATATCTGACTTTGAACCAAAAATATTCCTGTATTAGATTTGTTTAAGAAGAATCAAAATTAGCCAAACAACCACATAGAGGTTTTAGACTTTTATAAAACTTCCAAGGCCAGATGAAAAGAATTTTCTACTATAACTTTTATTTTCTATCCAAAGCAACACTTAATGTGTTTCAGGTATCTGATGTTGTGCAACTGTCAACATAAAACAAATTAGCACTTTTTCCTCACCCCAAAGAGAATCCTCTTTCTCACCATCACTTTTCCTGACCACCTTACCACTTCTCCAGCCAAGTCACCACTAATCTACTTTCTGTCTCTATAAAGACTTTCTGGATTCAAATAAATAGAATGATAGAATTTATGGTTTCTTGACCTGGATTCCTTGATTTAGCATTATGTTTTTGAGGTTTATTCATGTCATAATGCACATATCAGTAAATTTTTCCTTTTTATTGCTGAATAGTATTCCATCGTATGTCTATAGCACCTTCACCAATTGGTGGAAACATAGGTTATTTCTAATTTTTGCTGTATCCAACCTTAGACTACATCTAGTATTGTCGGTAAGATGCTAAGAACATCTGTGTATAATAAGTTTTGTGTAGATATAGGTTTTCATTTCCCATTGTTGGATACCTAAAGGCATAACTGCTGGATCATATGCTACATGATGTTTAAGAGAACCACGGACGAGTTTTCCAAAGTAATTGTGTCATTTTACATGGACACCAGCAATGTAAGCGAATTCCCATTTCTCCACATCCTAACATTTTTATTGCCCATCTTTTTTTTATTAGTCATTCTAGTCATTATGAGATGATAGCTCATTATGATTTTTATTTAATAATAACAAATGATATTGAGCATCTTTTGATGTGCTTATTAGCTGTTATATCTTCTTTTGTGAAATATCTTTTCAAATCTTTCCATTTTTTTGACTGCATTGTTTATCTTATTGATTTCAAGGTATAAGTGTTATTTATATTCTGGATACAAGTCTCTTATCAGATATGTATTTTGTCTTTTGACTATTAACATATCTTAGCATAGATTCCTTGAGGTTTTTTCTGCTTACAGATTTCTCACTAATTGAATTTGTGAGTTTATGGCATTTTGCCCAAATTTGGGAAATTTTTCAGCATTATTCCTGGAATACTTCTCAACATGCTCTCTCATCTCCTGGGACTCCAGTAACATGAATATTAGGTCTTTTGTTTTAGTCCATCATGACCCTGAGACTAATTTTTCCCCTCAGTCTATTTTCTCTGCTGTTAAAATTAGGTATTTTCTATTATTCTATCTTCAAGTTCACGGATTCTTTCCTCTTCATTATGGTGTTGAGTCACATCCATCCACTGAGTTTTAAATTTCAGTTGTATTTTTTTAACTCTAAAATTTACATTCCATTTGCTTTTTCTCTATACTTTCTCTTTCTTTGCTGAGATCATTTTTTTCATTTGCTTCAGCATGTATGTAATTGTTTATTGAAGTATTTTTATGAGGACTACTTAAAAATTCTTGTCAGATAATTGTAACATCTGTATCATCTGGGTATTGGTATTTGTTGGTCTTAATTCAGTTTGACATCATCTGTTCACAGGATGAAGAATGATTTTTGATTGAAACCTTGGGTTATTACATTATAAGGCTCAAGATTTTGTTGAATCTTTGTGTTTTATCATGTCTCCTCCGATACTCCTCCAGTAGGTATAGGGAATGCCCCTGTGTTACTGCCATGGAAGTCTAGGTTCTTCTAGTCTAGGTTCTTCTAGGTGGAAGTCGAGGTTCTTCACTTGGTCTTCTGTGACACCTGGTTGGGGAGGGGCCCCTTTGCTAGACAAAAATGGAATTCAAGGTCTCCAGTGACATCCTGGCTTGGAGGAGGAGAGGCACCTCATTTTTTACTGCTTCCCATGTGGCCTCCACAGACACTGTGGGAAGGTGGCCTTATGATTGCTGAGTACTGGTAAAACTCCTGACTTTCCATTAGCGCCCCTCCGACACCACCCCAGTGAAGAGAGGTAGGGAGTTCCTCAGTGCTATCTAGGAGGGGTGAGAGGCCAGGCTCCCCACATGTTTCCCTCTGATACTGGGAAGTGGGGAGACAACTCATTACTGCCCTGCATGAAATAATGTTCTGGCTCTCCCTTGACGTTCTCTGACATGACCTCAGCAGGAGTCTGGGGGAACCTCCTTATAGCTTGGCAAGGACTCAGAAGTCCAGGGTCTCCACTTGGCCTTCACCAGTTCAGCAGAAGAGATCAGATTATCGTTTTTTCTGTGGTGTTTGACTGGAGTCAAGAGGTCCTTTTCTAAAAGTTTTCTGTATTCTTAGGCTGCCCTTTTCCTGACCCTTTGGCTAGAGCTCTTCTTGGGGCTATTTTATCTGTGAGTTTTGGTGTTCCCTGGGTGACCAGATTCTCCAACACCTAATCTGAGAGAGGCAGCAAAAAGAAAATCCTGGGAACTCACTATTGTGTTGTTTCTTGTGTGCTAAGGTCCCTAGATAGTCTGCTTTTCCTTCTACCTGTTTCCTTATGTTTATATAACGTGTAAGATTTTTAGTTGTTTTTAGTGGAAGGCACAAGGAAAAGTACATCTTACCCCATGCTCCCAGAAACAGACATCATCAGAATCTTTTTGAAGGAGTACCAAATAGGCCAGTCACCAAGATTCTAGCAGAGCCCAGCCCAGCTGTGTTCTCATGAATTTGAGTTTCTCGGCACCCAAGATTTCAAAGTAAGAGAACGTATCTTATTATTCATTCACTCACTCATTCATTCATGAGTCCCTAATTCATGCCACATATCCCACTAGGCAAAACTAGAAGTAATGAACTGGTCAGATACTCTGTGGCTAACAGCTATCTAGAAGACACTGAAAAACAAACATAAGAACAAGTATAACAATGGGTTATAGGTACAAACATAAAAGGAAGTAAGAAGGATAATGATAGCACAAATAAATAATCCTAATTCATGGGGCCAAGGATCTCTTTATACATCAGTTATATTATACATTAATCTTTTATGCATCAGGCGTAGGAAACACAGGGCCTAGGATCCATAATACTTTTAGAGGTCTATGCAAAGGTTTTAATTTCTTCTAAAACCAGAAAATGGAGTTTTAGGCAGAAGAAAATTTTAATGTATATTATTAAATTCAGTTTTATACCCATTATAAAATATAAATTTAAATATTTTTTAAATAGAGAAAGGGGTCCCCAAAGGCAAACTTGCTTAGAGTCAACAAAAGTAGGGGCACCTGGGTGGCTCAGTTGGTTAAGCGTCCGACTTTGGCTCAGGTCACGATCACATGGTTCGTGGGTTCCAGCCCCACGTCGGGCTCTGTGCTGACAGCTAGCTCAGAGCCTGGAGCCAGTTTCAGATTCTGTGTCTCCCTCTGTCTCCGACCCTCCCTTGCTGGTGCTGTCTCTCTCTCTCTCTCAGAAATAAATAAAACGTTAAAAAAAAAAACCCAAAAGTAATAATGCAGCTCTAGTTGAAGAGAAAGTTAAGGAAAGGTTTCTTAGAAGAGACAGCTATTTAAGTCGATTAAAATAAAAGTAAAGGAGGATGAGAGAAGCATTTCAGCTAAAGAGAGCAGCAGGAGCAAAAGTTCCGAAGACATGGATATAATGAATATGAGTCAACCTATCATGTGTGAGAAACAAAAAATAAAGAGCAGGTCAAATGTATGAGAACCAGGATGAGCAATGGAAGCTACCAAAATTTATGCACATGTAGCTCTTTGTGCACAAACTCTCACAAGCAGAGTAGCTCAAGAATAAGAAATACGAGTGGTCCATTTCCATATCAGATAGTAACATAGGAAAAACAGAGAGTATGGACAGACAGTGCTGTTTCTTGGTAATAAACTCAGGCAGAGCTCTTATTTCTAAGCAGCTAAGTATATTAGAAGCCAGAATTGTCTCATGAAGGGATCAATGCCATCTCCTATGTTTCCACTGATTTTTCCACGTAATTTCCTCTTATTTATGAGAAGTGTTATAATTCCTAACCAGCCCATGACAAATACAAAAATAATTACTGATTACAAAGTATCTGTTTTAGTGATTCTGAAAATTGATGGTGATGAAGCATGGTCACAGCTGGACTTCATTTTTAAGTTTTGCAAAGTTGGCTCCAGCTGGTCAGTCAAGGAAGCCACAAAGAACAAAAATGTCCATGATAAAGAGTCATCACAATCCAGTGGGCCCTTCTGCCCAGCTTTGATGTGAATCTAAAATTGCCAGTAGCCGAAGTCAGAGCCTGTGGTCATTCTCAATAGCTTAGAGTCTATTATGTTAGGGAAACTAGAGCTTTCTCCTTTTACAGAGACAATTTTGAGATAATTTTGCTAAAAATGCCATGGATAATATAATTAATAGAGCTCACTAAAACAAAAATCTAAAAAAGCACATAGACAACAACAACAAGGACACCAAAATGGTACCCTTCCAAGGAACTCAAGAATTCTTCACTCTGAGGCCACAGTTAGGACAGTGTTTCTGAACCCCATCACTGTTAATACAGAGGGCTGGATAAATCTTTTCTTTGTGAGGGGCTTCCCTGAGCATCGTTAGATGTTTAGTTATATCCCTGGCTTCTAGTCACGAGATGCCAACAGTAGCAACCTCCTTCCCAAATCATTGACAACTAAGAAAGTTTACAGACATAGCCAGATGTCCCCTTCAAGAGGGGAGGGGATGGTTGGTAGAGATGGCCTCTAGGGGAGAACCACTAATTTAGGAGGATTGAAAGCAAAGCTCCTAGAAAATGAAAATTTTTGAGCTGATGAAAAACTTGCTTCACCTGGGGTAAAGGCCACAGTTTTGCCCAAGGGGACAAAACTATTCCTGCTTAGTACCCAACAGAGGGAAATTTGGATGTTTTTTGTTTGTTTTTTACCATATGGCATGGGATCTCAAAAAGGAAGTGTTGAAAACAAGCTTAAACAACCTTAAAATATCTCTGGAGGGATTCTGCTTCCAGCTAAGAGAAAGTAACTGAGACTGGATTTCATGCCTGACAAATCAAACATAGAAACAAAAATAAATAAGACAATGATATGTGAGGCATATGACATGAGGCAATAAAGGGCAGTGATCCCCGAAAGAGAGGAGGAACAGAGGTGAGCCCCAGGACTGCCCTAGCTTATTGGCTGGAGAGTCTTCAGGCCATGGTAGAGAAAGGGGAACCCAGAAGATGGCCAGGGGTCTCTCTGAGTAGATAGAGACGAGAATGTGGAGGAAGCCTACACAACTGAAGTTCTCAAGGCAGAGTACAGAGAAGAGAACAATGCAGAGAGAGCGCTGGGTGCTCTGCAGAGGGTCCCTTTTGTGTCTTTAGCAGAGTACTGGTGAGCATGAGTGGAAAGTACCCGAGGCCCAAAAGAAACTATCCAGAGGGATGAAAGCAAATAATCACCAGGGCTCACACATGGCCAAGAATACTTTCTGTTCTCACCTTCCAATTCACCAGACAGCAAGTAGAGGGACCTCAACCACTATGAAACCACTTCTCATCCAGGAACCACAAATGGCACTGAGAAGTACTCCTTGTAGAGTATTACTGGGTTTTTGTCTTTCTTTCATTTGTGTGTTACAGAATACTAAATATTTACTGAGATTCTGGACCACTGAGTGGTATGCTTTTCCCAGGTGTCAGGTGGAGCCACAGAAGCAAGAATATATATCAGCACAATTCATAACCCAGATCATGTCAAAAGCATCTCTGACAAAGTTTTACAACACTTGAATATGGTGGAATTTTCTAGAAATTCCACAAAAATTAGGTTTATGTAAGATTAAACTGAGATTATGTCTACAATTAGTTTAAAATGAGATTATGTCAACAAAGGGGTAGAATAGGGCTTATTTCTTGTGACTCAGACTTTAAAAACATTTTTTTAAAATGTTTATTTATTTTAGATAGAGAGAGGGAGAGAAGGAGAGAGAGGCAGGGGCTGAGAGAGAAGGAGACATAGAATCTGAAACAGGCCCCAGGCTCCGTGCTGTCAGCATAGAGCCTGACATGGGCTTGAACTCATGAACCACGAGATCACGACCTGAGCCAAAGTCAGACACTTAACCAACTAAGCCACCCAGGTGCCCCCAAATCTTTTTTTTTTAATGCTTATTTGAGAGAGAGAGAGAATGGGTACATGCGAGGTGGTAGGGGTAGAGAGAGAGAGAGAGAGAGAGACAGACAGACAGAATCCCAAGTAGGCTCCTCACTTGTGGGGAATAAATTTAGGAATTCCCTGAGCTTGCACAGATGGGTTAGCATGGCATAAAGAATTAGAAAGCCATAGGATGAACACACCCAAATGTGGGTAAACAAGATTAAGTAAATAAAATTAGATTCATGGAGCAAAGGCCCCCGGTATAGGACAAAGGTATAAGAACAGGAAATCTCAGGATGAAAACATCCAGGATGAGGTAAACAAGATTAGGTATTTAGGGTGGAAATGCCCCCCCCCCCCCCCAACTTAGTACAATAGCAGAGAGCTGCTTTCACAGTAAGGAAGGACCAAAATAGGTAAACAGGAAAGCAGGACTTTAGACAGAGCAGAGCTAATTAACAAAAGAAAGTTGCCTTGTGTCTTGTTGACCTGGAGGTAACATGCTTTGTCTTTTTTGTCCCCAGGCCAGTTTAGGTAAACAAAGGTGGGGCCTCATGTCTGCTGTAAATAATCTTTGGCCCAGCTCCAGGATTCTGTTTTGTTTTGACCCAAACCCCTAACATTGCATAGCTTCAAAACCACCTTTTCCCTAAGCCCATGAGTTAATGTTCACGATTTCATTGTCTCTTTGTATACATCCATCATACTTGTAAGCTTTCTGATCCTAATAAAAGTGGAGCAAGGACACTTACTCAGGGTTCTTGTCTCCTCCTGGACATTAGCCTCTCTCGATTTTAATCCTGCGTCTAGCTCTCTTGCTGGACAAGAGAGAACTCCAGATGCAGAGTCTACGACACTCTCTGTCAGTGCAGAGACCAATTTCATGAACCGTGAGATCCATGACCTGAGCTGAAATCAACAGTTGCATGCTTAAACGACTGAACCACACAGGCAACCCATGACCAAAATCTTAATTGGAGGTAAAGGAGGTTGTAGGAAAGGAGAAATTAAAAGGTAAGAAAAAAAATTAGTTGTGAGAATTTCATTTTATTCCCTAGTACTCAGGGTGAGCCATCATCCCCCAATCCAGCTCCTCTTTAACACATGTAAAATAGGCATTAACTTCCTTGGTGGTGCTGAGATACCCCTCACTGTTCTGGATCATTTCTTTTCAGTACATAATCTCCAACCAGGAGGAGAAATCACACTTTGCATTTAATTTCCCAAAGCAGGAAAACCTATTTCTTTCTTTTTCTTTTCTTTCTTTCTTTCTTTCTTTTTTTGGAGTAACAAAGAAATGAAGGGATAAGGATGAAGTGAATGAGTTGTAGGTGAAAGCAAAACAGATATCATCATAAGATGGTGTGGGATTTAGGAAATAACTACTTAGGCTTTCAAGACAAATTCTTTAGTCTGCTAAATTTTAGAGATGTTTTTCAAAGCTTGTGAAGAATGAGGACATGAAGACCCCATATGATAGGAGGATGGCTTTGGCACTCCCTTTTCCCTCCAGTTTCTTCCCTGCACAGTCTCACAGTTAGACTCACAGTCCAGTCCTTGAACTAGTCCAGACAAAGGCAGGGAGATATAAAGAGCATAAAACCCATAATCTAGAGAAATTTAGACTGGAGTCACATCTTTACAAAATACCATAACTCGGGGGGCTTATGAGGATACCTGGGCCCCCAGGTTGTTCTTGAGAGGTTTTCAGACCCAGGAATAATTGCAGGTTCCCCTAGGGCTCCAAGACAGCCACTGCCCTTTGTCACCAGAGTATCATTTGACATTTAGGGTCCTTTCTGCTGCACCTCTCACAACTGAAACAGAGGTTTCCTGGCTAATGTCTGAGCTTGCTGTAGCTTTCGGATTCTGTTAAACCTCTCCAGTTCCATTTTGCAACAATCTCCACCCCATGACCACCCCTGGCTTTTCTACACTCCAGCTACTCAGTTTTTGCAACATCCCAAGCTCTTTCTCATCTCTGGGCCATCTTATGCACTGCTTCACAGTGCATATTTCCTTCCTCCATATTTGCCTCATAAATGTATGTTCCTCTTTCAGATCTGCAATTAAATGCCATTTGCAAGGGGAAGGTTTCCTTTACTGCTCTGATGGGTTCAGTTCTATTATGTACTTCCGTCAGACTCCTTCGTAATATTTATTGGGTAATTCTTTAACATCTGTCCCTTTTCTAGACTGTCCATCAGCTTTGTTCCATGTGGCCAGGGCACATGGTTGTTGTTCTTGCTCAACATTGTAACCTTCGTACTTTGTACAGCACCTGGCACATAGCTACACAGTAAATGTTGACACTAACATTGTGCTGTGCTGCCCAGCTCCAGTGTTTGATGTCACATCTGCCCTGGGTCACTTTCTTACTTTACCTCCTACTCCTAATTAGGTCTTGGGTCAATCTTTTCTAGGTTTTGCATGAACTCAACACTATGATACTAATGTAGGTCTAGGATCAATCCCTTTTGCCTACTCTAGCTACCTAAGACCCTTATACCTTGAATGCAAAGAATAATGAGAAATAAAGTGTTTTTGAAGTCCTAGAAATCAAAATGTAAACCAAAAAACATTCCAAAATGTAAAGTTGAAATGGGGGGAATTATCCCACTGAATTCTACTTCTGCGTCTTTGTTTAAAAAAAAAAAAAAATCACTGTGGGCTGCTGCTTTAAAAGGTATATGCTTTGGGCACCTGGCTGGTTCAGTCAGTCCTTAAGCATCTGACTTCAGCTCAGGTCATGATCTCACAGTTGGTGAGTACAAGCCCCACTTCTGGTGAACATGAGCCCTACTCTGGGTGAGCCCCACTTCTCTTTCTCTCTTTCCCTCCCTCACTCTCTCTCTGCCCCTTGTGGGATTCTCTCTCTCTCTCTGCCCCTTGTTCACTTGCATCCTCTCTTTCCCTAATAAATAAATATATAAATAATAAATGAAATGTATATGCCTTAATTAAATAACAAAAGTTAAAAGTTAAAGAAAAGAGAGAGAGCCAAAGTCCACCTAAACGTGAGCCATCTCTGCTAGAGACTAGTCTTTAAAAAATAACAAGAACAAGGATGAGGTCAAGCACAAAGCTCAGCAGGTGACCTGAGGCAGTTTGAAGGAAAGCAGAGACCATGCTTATGTCTAAATGGCTGATTGGAAGGGCTACCTTGGACTGCCTTATGGGTCATGACCAAAAGAACTACTTAATAGGAAAACAGTACCCAGACAAGCAAGGTGCTGCTCTCATTCCTTTTAAAAAATTGTTGATATCGTTTACTCCTAATTTTCCACCAGGGGGAAAAAACATAGCTGATAAAAGTAGCAGGGCATAAAGAGCTTTCCTTAATTATAATGTTAATGTTTCCTTCAATAAAATTAAAGGGTGGAAGGAAATGAGGTTTGATGCTCAGTTAAACTGAAACCTGAAACCTTGAAACACTGGAGCAAGAACAAGAAGTATGCCTTCACAGGGATGGACACACACACACACACACACACACACACACACACACACAAACACACTTGGACATCAAGGAAGTTTCAGGAAAAGTTGTGTTAGCTTAAAGTCTGGGGAAGAAATAGGCAGAGAATATGTTGCCATTGCTCATAACTGAAAAGAAGCAAATGTGATTCTTAAACACTTAACTATTTGTATTCTCTTACATCTGGCTCTGGTTATAAAATCTCAAATATAATTTCAAAAGCAATTGCAGTTATTAATAAAAAAATTTACAATGATGCCATCATCATGATCTATGTTATACGATTGACTTTTTAGGGGTACAGAATTGTTTTATTATGGTCACTCACATCCTTCCAGTGAAAAATGCCCATTGGTAAGGTTTAAGATGAACTTGTACTAGGTTAAAGTCTATTCTAAAATGGGCCATATTGGACAAAAGATCTGGTATTCCTAGTATCATATAATGATTTTTACTAAAGTATTTTGAAGACAGGCATTGAGAAGAGAGTACCATTTTGCCCACTCAACCATCAAAAGCCTTTATAAGTATGTACTAACTACAAGGCCTTAGGCTTTGAGTGATGTAAATATGAGTCAAACAGCTATTGATAGCAGGCACCTCACAACCTAGTACGAATATAAATATAGACAAATTCAGAGTCCTTAAAAACGTGGATGATGGGAATTCATAGGAAGGAGAAATTATTTCCATGGAGGACATCTGAGGTGTGTCTGTGAGGACAGGTAAGGAGGAGATGCATGAATAGGCCGAGGAGGGCTATTTCCAGACATTAGAATGAGCAAAGTACGGAGAAGAACAGCCCAGACCATATCAAGGGTATGGAATTATGGTTAAACAAGTTTGGCCAGCACATAGGAGACACCAAGAAAACGGCACTGGGTATAGCTAGGAGATGGGGGCTGGGGTGTGGAATGCCGAGCTAAAGATTTTAGACTCTGCCTTTCCTTTGCAGAGGGAGATGGGTGGCAGTGGATGAACTCTGGAGTTGGGAAGACCTATTAGAGACCATGGTCATTGTTGAGATGGCATTAGAACCATGCAAGACCTGGCTTCAATCCAGGATTTGTATTTTTGAAATGAACAGGAAGGAGAAGTAGACAGGAGCCTCTGTTTGCATATGGGCCTCTCTCAGTAGCCTAGAAGGGAATTTGTTCAATATTAAGGTCAGAGGGACCAGAGTACCCTTTCAGACTCCTAGTCATTGGTTCCTCAACATTTCCCTCTGAATTCTGTTCTGGTTTGCGTCTCAAGGGCCACAGTGGTTTGTAATCATCCAAGAGATGGGATCACTAATTAAGTGGAAAGAAAAACAGCAAAAGATCAAGTCCATGCTGGAGGAGGAAATGCCCCATAGAGTAGAATTTTAAAGAAGCTACACAGGAAAGTCTTTTGGGGGGTGCGGTGTTTCCAGGATATTAGACATCCCTTTATGGTCTTGCCTGCAGGGATGTATGTCACAAGCTGTTCTGAGCAGTGGGGAGTCTGCAGTAGTGTTATTCTGCGGAGCAAGGCTGCATTTTCCAATTTAAAGCTAAGTTGCCCAGGAGCCAAGCTGTTTGTTTTTCAGTAGAGAAGACAGGAAGAGAGAGAGACAGAGACAGAGAGAGAGAAAATATAAATGTGTGTGGGTGAGAGAGAGACAGAGACAAAGACACAGAGACATGGAGAGATCCATGAGTTAAGATAGCAAATCTATCCTGAAAACAGCTTTCTGGAACAGAGTGGATTTATTTTTGTCATTAGATTTTCGATCCTTGGGCACCCTCAGAAATCACTGCCAGACGTCCCTATGCCCTCATGACAGGTTAATTAATTAGCTCTGTTGGACCCTGTTGGGTTCTCACAGGAGACAGGAAATAGAAACAAGAGGAATTCCCTTTCACCACGGGAGGTTTCAGAGGAGGATTAGCCAAAACTGGTGCAAGCCTTGGTTTGCCCACAGTCAGGAGAGGATTTGCACAGTCAGGGAAGGATCACATTTAATCAGTGACTGAACCAAACTTAGAATTTTGAATGAGTATAATAATAATGATAATATTGCCCACTAGTCTCCTTGATAAACCTCTTTTGAGGATTTATTACTCCATGCCAGGCTTTATATAAGTAAATAGCTTTATAGTTTTACTTTTTACAATGAGCACTATAAGATTTCTGGAGTAATTTACATATGAGATGGAAGATACAGTGATCATTCTTTAATATTGTAGCCTGCCTGCCTCATCTAGCATTCCTGACCCTCCTTGCCCTGCATCTGCTTTTTCTTTTATCTATACCACCCATTACCTAACATATATCATTTATTTATTGTGTTTATTTATTATCTTTCCCCAACAGCCAGAATAGAAGTATCACAACTCCTTGCTTATTTTGTTCCCCAGTTGTACTCCAAGTGTCTTTTGGAAAGATGACATGAAATAATTACAACTAAGATAAAAACATGGTCTCTCTGGAGGAAAATCTCCCCTGCAGAAGGATCTTTGGATGCAGAGGAATGGGGAGGGTGGGTGGGAAACATCCTCTTGTTGAAGGCAATAGCATATGGGAAGTTCCCAAGATGAGAGAAGGCACAGCCATATGGCTGGAACATAAAGAGCGTGGGCAAGGGGCCAGGTAGGGAGGTTAGGGAAGAGAAGGCCCAGATGATACAGGGTAGGCCATGTTAAAGACTTTGGAATTAGTTCTAAGATTAATAGTAAACTATTGAAAACATTAAAAAAAATGTTTATTTTGAGAGAGAGAGAGAGAGAGAGAGAGAGAGAGACCAAAAGAGAAAGAGAGAGAATCCTAAGCAGGCTCCACGCTGTCAGCACAGATCCTAACATGGGACTCAATCTCATGAACCTGAACTGAAATCAAGAGTTGGATGTTTAACCCACTGAACCCCCAGGTGCCCCAACTACTGAAAGGTTTTAAGGGAGAAAGCTCTCAGACCCTGTTTTGCGTGCACTAAAGATTGTTCAGGGTACAGATGGTGGTTTGGAAGAACAGGACAAGAATGGATAGGGTGAGGGGCAGCTGAAATATCCGGCTATCATCTAGACAAGAGGAGAAGGTGGCTTGGATTAAGGCAAGGGCCCTAGACACACACAGGCGAGTGAATTCAAAACAAAATTAGAAGAGCATCTAGGATTTAGTCATTGGTCAAAGTAGAAGTGACGAGAATGTTAAAATGTCGTTTCCTATTTATTCAAATCCCTCAAACTAAAATACTCATCTTTTGTGCCATCTCCAGTAGTGACGAACAACTTTCTGTTTACTCTCCCGTGAGATACCCTGCAGCCTACTCCTCGGTCTTTCCTCATGAATCCTCCTTGTGTCTTCTCAGCCTTCATGTGGCCCAGAATCAGACAGACTATTCTGGAAATTTTCTCACAGGAACTTCTTGTAAAATACCATGCTTAAAGAACAAAACCAGTATCTTACTATAAATGTATTTATTCTCTAAATAAGTTGGGATCCCAAAATATTAACAAATGCCCTTCCTTATTTTTTCTGCCTTTCCAACTCCTTCAAGGCACATACATATCCTCCTACATATCCTTCAAGGCACAATTCAATGTCAGCCTCTTCCAGGAAGCCTTCTTAGTTTAGTCAGTCAACCATTCACAACACTCCTGCTTTGATCCACCAATAAGCCATGCACGTTTACTATCTGAGCATTTGTTTGGTGTTCAATCACAGGCAGCGCTAAATCATCATCGATGACAGGATGGAGCGAGGCAATCTCTTAGACCCCTTTTGTGTTCTCACTCTGTCTCTCGAACTCTAAAGTTCTCAGTTAACTTTCTGCTGCACCTGGGTTATCTTTATTCCAAATTATCAACTACAAGAGTGATCTGACTTGTAAGTCTTTGTGGCTCCCATAGTACCTGGCACAATGCCAAATAACAATACATGGTAACAGTTAGAGTTGTTCCAAAGAGAAGGTGGAAGGGGTGACTGAATTTGCCTTGCTCCACATCCGTCTCTTCTCACTTCCCCACCCTTTAGAGCAACACCTTGAGGAATCAAGCAGATAGCAAAAACTGGCCATGGTAGACTTCTTATGTCTTTAAAAGACCATCTACTTAAAGCATAGCCAATTCATTAATAGTTATAGAAAGAAAATGAATGAAATCAAACTATTAGTCCCCCTCCCCCCTTTATTGAGAGACAGAGAGCGCATGCACATGCGCGCATGTGAGTCAGGGACAGGCAGAGAGAGGAGAGAGAGATTGTGCAGAGCCCAATTTGGGGCTCAAACTCATGAATTGTGAGATCATGACCCAAGCTGAAATCAAGAGTCAGATGCTTAACTAATTGAGCCATCCAGGCACCCCCAAACTCTTAATACAATTTTGGATCAGTAGTTTTCACCCTTCCATCTGCTAAAATTACGAAAAAACAAAAAACGCCAAAAAACAAAACAAGCCAATAACCCCAAACACAAAGTACTTTGAATTTTCTTTCCTTTTTCTCTGTTTTTAGTGGAACCATTTATAAAAGCATCAAAAGGCCAGCATAGAAGGGATGAGGGCAAAAGCAAAATTTACATAGGATTTACTTACCCATTTAGCACAACAACCCTGTGAAATAGATTCCATTATGAACTATATTTTGACAAGAGAATAATTACAGAAAGTTTAAACAGAGTGCCCAGGATCACATAGGTGGCATCAAGGCTGAGATTTAGAATGTAGGTGTCTGACCCCACAGCCTGTGTACTTGGTCTATACATCAACTTCTTCTCCAGAAAAATGAAAAAGGAAACAAAGAGCTTAATCCACATCCCTGGTCCTCAGCCTTCTGGCTAATAGGAAGTTCACTCTCTGATGCACTGTTGCTTTTAAGAGTCCAATAAGCACCCAGGGATTGTGGTTCCCTGATATAAGCCCTCAGGTTTTCCTATTTTTAAAAGATTTAAAAAAATTTTTTTAATGTTTTATTTATTTTTGATAGAGAGAGAGAGAGACAGTGTGAGCAGGGGAGGGTCAGAGAGAGAGGGGGTTACAGAATCCGAAGACAGGCTCCAGGCTCTGAGCTAGCTGTCAGCACAGAGCCCTACACGGGGCTTGAACCTACGAACCGTGAGATTATGACCTGAGCCAAAGTCAGACGCTTAACCAGACTGAGCCACCCAGTGCCCCTAAAAGATTTTTTAATGTTTATTTATTTATTTTTGAGAGAAAGAGAGAGACAGAGCACTAGTGGGGAGAGGCCGAGAGAGAGGGAGACATAGAATCTGAAGCAGGCTCCAGGCTCTGGGCTGTTAGCTCAGACCCTGATACAGAGCTCGAACTCATGAACCATGAGATCATGACCTGAGCCCAAGTCAGACGCTTAACCAACTGAGCCACCCAGGCACCCCTTAATTTTTTTTTCAATGTTTACTTATTTCTGATAGAGCATGAGTGGGGAAGGGATGTGGGGGAAAACAGAGGAACAGAAGCAGGCTCCACGCTGTCAGCACAGAGTCCTATATGGGGCTTGAACCCACAAACCATGAGATCATGACCTGATGCTCAACTGAGACACAGAGGCACCCACTTTTTCCTAATTTTAAAAGAACTTTCACAAGTTGTAAATCAAGACACATTCAGTGACTGTATTTGGAGGACCTCTCATCCTTTTCTCTATCCCACTGACACTCCCCATTTCATAAGACTATAAAATCATTCCAGGGATTTGATGTTATTTTGTGGCCCAATCGGGAATCGGTTAAGATAGCCCTGCAATAGGCACCTGTTTGCTGACTGCCCATGCTGATACCTAAGCACAAATTTTGAGATGAAGTTAACACCTGTTCCAATGTTCTAACATATCCTCCTTTCTCTCTGTGCTCTGCTAGCTTGTAACCCACAGAGTCTGAACAGGTTCACTACCAACCTAACACATCAGCCTGATGATGCCACCAGAATGGCAGGATTTACTCCTGGTGTCGGCATCACTCTCATCTCATGAGTAAGTGTAACTTTACATCTAGATGAAGAAGCCCCAGCTCCATGGATGTGAGTGCTAGTTTTAGAGTCTGACAGGAATGGATCTGGACCCAGATCATGAATGGAACCAAGAAAGTAGATTACATCCTTGTGACTAGCTCTGTCTATTCTTTTGTACTGTTGTGGGTGTATTGGGGTAATTGATGTGAGGGGTAAATTACATGACATGTACAGTGTTCAGCATGTGCCAGGTATTCTGAAAACACTTGTTGAATGACAGTTTTCTGCTCAGCACTTACAGTTCCAGTTTCTATCTCTGTCCTCCAGTGTCCAGGCACCACTGATTAGGGGGAAGCCATACTACTCAGCTTAACAAGAAGGGACTGTTTGTAGAGAACATGAGCAATACTTATTAAACATTTTCCTTACTCATAGAGAGAAAAAGATTATTAATTACTGAGCTAGTTCCCAGGACATCTAATTTGTTCACATCAATTTTCAGAGAAGCCTTACATTTGAATAGGAGTTGACTTCACATTTTTCCACTTCACAGAGAAACCACAAGGCAGTCAGGTAGGTAGCAGTATACAGGCTACATCCCAGCTGCTGGGGCTTCAGAAGGAGGAAATGCATTCTTAAGATTAGAGGAGAAATGTGGATAATGAGATAAGGGGAGTGATGAAAGAAACAGCAAGAAAAATTAAAAAGCACTTGTGGGTTCTGCTGGAAACCCTTAATTAACCACATTCTCCACAACACAGAGCTAGGGGCAACCAGGAAAATATAATACCCTGTAGAGCTCGGTGATGAGACAATGCTGGCAAAGTGTTAGGTCAAGCCCCAAAGATTCTAGAAGCCCCCAAAAGCAAAAATCCAAAGCCATGGTGAAGTTGAAGCTAGAATATCCTAAACTTAATAAACAAATGAATCCAGGGCATATAAGTGGCTTAGTTGGTTAAGCATCTGGCTTTTGATTTTGGCTCAGGTCATGATCTCAAGGTTGGGTTCCTGAGGTCAAGCCCCATGTCAGGCTCCACAGTGGGTAGAGAGCCAACTTAAAATTCTCTCCCCCTACCTCTGCCCCTCCCCTGCATGCACACACACTCTCTCAAATACACTTAAAAAATATTTAAAATTAAAAAAAATTAACAAATGAATCCAATTCTTTCAAGTTTAGCACATCGGGCTAAGGACTTTGCCACCACAGCTATAGAAGAGGGGAAGAGACAAGTGCAGAACTGTGTACCTATGTTGTTAGTACAAAACTCTGAAGTTCCTCCTGAAATAAGTCAAGCCAGCCACAAACTTATTTGCTTTGCTCCCCTGGAAGCCAGGTACCTTTGTCACTGATCTGTGGATGGGCCCAAACAGTTTCTAACCAAAGCATTTTATTTAATGCCTTTATATTAGCACATCTGGGTGCAATCCAAAATCTTATAACAACTTCGTGTTAGCACAAAGGCAAGGCAGAAGATATTCCTGCTGCTGGGGGCAGAGAAAACTCTGTCAGCCTGTGTTTAATCATATAGATACACCTGGCTGAAAAATGAAAATTGCAACCAACAGAAAGATTGTTTACTGGGTACCCAGTACATTATGATTCAACATGGATTAACTGGTTACATCCTCATTCCAGTTCCTTAAGGAAGATATTCTTTTAACCTCATTTTATAGTCATGGATACTGAGACTTAAAGAAGGTAAGTAACTTGCCTCAGGATGGTTACAAGGATCACAGGTACTAAAGCTAGGACATAAACTAGGTCCACTGGGCTCCATGCCACCATGTTAATTCTCCATCCAACACAATGCTTACCCAAGACAGGCAGGCTACTCCTATTATAGGAAAGTAAATATTTACGGTAATAAACTATTTACCCTAAACAATTAGTATGAATTAAATGTTCATAATAATGGGGTTTCAGGCTAGGAAGCTATCTCTTGAGCTATCTAGTCAAAGGACCCATTCTATACTTAAAGTTTCAGAAAAGGATTTCCATACAGTTTCAAAATAAGGTAATCATTTCCCAGAGAGACACAATACAGTCTTGGCATCTGGGAAAATCCCTTTATCACACACTCTTTTCTTCCATTCATAAGTAACTTATATTTTTGAATGTGAAGGGGGAATTTGCCATGCCAAAACATGTTTGTTTGTTTGTTTGTTTGTTTGTTTTTTGGCATAAGGATTCTTTTGAGCTGGGTATTCTCAAAAAACAGTAGACATGGGAGAAGATTTGAAGACTAAGCATAAGTAACCCTTTTGTAAAGGAAATTTACATTTATAATGTAAAGGTTTGTAAAGGTCTCTCTGTCTCTCTCTCTAGCAGGAAGAGAAGGAAGACTAAATTTATAGAAACTCTTATCAATGGAGAAGACAATGACTTCAAAGTGCTTAACAACTTTACCCTTGTTTCCTGAGGTTTTCCTGGTTACCTCCCATAATTGCTCCCTTCCCCCACCTGCTAGCTCTTTCTTTTGTTTTTAGCTGGAGATGGGTATTTAAGGTGGTGGCTTGGGGTGCCTGGGTGGCTCAGTCAGTTGAGCGCCTGACTTTGGCTCAAGTCATGATTTCACAGTTCTTGAGTTTGAGCCCCGCATGGGGCTCTGTGAAACATCTTGGAGCCTGGAGGCTGCTTTGGATTCTGTTTCTCACTGTCTCTCTGCCCTTCCCCTGCTTGTGCTCTGCCTCTGTCTCTCTCTCTCTTAAAAATAAACAAATACTAAAACAGTTAAGGTGGGGGCTTGGGCCATTTCAGGGAGTTCTGTTTTCCTGAGTCTCTCCCATGTATACAGAAGGTATACAGGTTATTAAAATTCTGTTTTTTTCCTGTTAATCTTTTATTATGGTGGGGGCAGGTGGGAAGGGATGTCTAGCCAAGAACCTAGAAAGATAGAGGGGCATTATTTTTCCTCCTTTATAGATGCTTCCCATGTGCTAGGCCATGCTAAGTTCTCCAGCATTGCCTAAGAATTCCCATGATCATGTAAGTCGGGCACTATTAATATCCCCATTTTATAGATAAGGAAATTGAGGTTTATTTTTTTTATTTTTGTTTTTGAGAGAGAGACAGAAAGAGGGCACAAGTGAGTAAGGGGCGGGGGGTGGTGGTGAAAGGGGGCTCACCTGAAGAGGGGCTCAAGCTCACCCGATGTGGAACTCAAACTCACAAACCATGAGATCATGACCTGAGTTGAAGTCAGGTGTGTAATGACTGAGACACTTAGGTACCCTAGGAAATTGAGGTTTAGAATGTTTGCATAACTTGTCAGGGATCACACAAGTGAGCCTTAGAGCAAGGACATAACCACAGTGATCTTCAAGGTACATGGACACATAGTAAAATATAATAAGTAAACCTGATAAGTTATTACTATTCTTTGGTTTGACATCAGTGGACAATTGTGCTTATTTGTAAGTTTGTGGAAAAGTTATCTAATAAAAATAGTTTCTTTAATCTAAGGCATGCCCAAATCTTTCTCTTTGATTTCCCAGAGTCAGAACATCTTGGGGCAACTGAGGTAACATGCTAACTACCATGTATTGAGCCTATATTTGAACATCTGTAATGAAAGAAAACACTCTTAGAGCTTATTCCATTTGTGGGCAATGCTGAGGATCAGAAAATCATACTTATATGTAGCTGATGATGCAATTTAGTTAGAAACCTCCCACTTGTATCTCTTATAGGTCAAGGACAAAAAATCATGCTGATGAAGTGACCTTACCAAAAACAAAGTGGTTCAATGCTATTCATCTAAACACAAGTGATCTTGAAGGAAATTGAGAGACATTCTTTTTCAAGGACAGCTTTAATAGCTGAAGGGGAATGTTTTATATCCAGTCAACCATTCAGCTACAGACAACCTGTCACAGTAAAGTGGTTAAAATTTTTAAAAAAGATATTTCAATGACACTTTGAAAGCATATAAGAGGTTAGGGTGAACAAGGAAGTTACGGACTTTTTTTTTTTTTTTTTTAGAAATCACATTTGCATTTAACTTGAAATTTTTTTTCCAGTCCTATGATTTCTGCATAAATATTTATGGAATCCTATTGGCTAATTAGATTATAAGCTTTTTATCCAGGAACTGGTCCAATTTTATGCTCTCCATGAAACCTGGGCTCTTTGCTAATCTTGGTTTGGTCCACGTTAAATAAGTAATTGTTTCAACAGCCTTAAAGGCTATGTTTTAAATTCTCACTTTTGTTATGCATACTGCATCATAGAATTTATAATCCTTATTTTTGGACAAAAGTTTGAAGACTCCAATCCTGTGATAAAATGAATTTCTTATGTGAAAGCTTTTATTCTGATCAAAAAGTAAGACAGTACAAAATGTACCCAAAACAAAGAGCAAAAAAACACAAATCAGTACTTGGTATCATCAGCCAGGCAGTCTTTTCCACAAGACTGGTCCCTACAACCACCCTGGGATGTGGAGATAACCATTCTATTTTACCATGAAAGAGACCAAGAAATACAGAGACTAAGTAACCTATTCAGTATCTCATAATAGCTAAGCAAAAGTAGTTTCCCAGCCAGGTCCTCAGACGCAACAGCACTTCATTAGTTACAGAGGAAGGCTAGCTCACAACTACCCAGAGGGGAATAAACCATTCTGTCCTTGTTCTGCCCATTTCTAGAAGGCTCAATCTCTCCCCATATAGGAACTTTAGGAACCTCACAGGTGCCCTGGAGGCCTTTCAACTTCCATTTAGCATTACCTTGAAGGATAACAAGTTGGAAAGAGGGTACTATCACTACCACCAGATTTTTCTTGGTACATTTGTTCTGGTACCATCATGTTCATGTCACAGTATGCAAAATAATTCTCTATGAAATTCTCTTAGTCTTGAGGGTCTAGCTCTCAATCCCCAGAAAGGAAGATGGAAAGGCTCAACTATCAACACACAGCTTAGAACATGATGGCCATTCAAGTCAGCTCAGTCCTTAACAATGCCCTCCTCCCATCATAGAGGAGTTCCACACAATATTCCCCATGAACTTGTTCATGGTAGTGGTCACTTACTCATCCTCACCCCCCTGAACTCTTTGCTCTTTTGCACTGCATTGCAGAATCATCAACCTTTTCCTGTCTGTCTCTCTTTCAGCCTTTCTTTTCTGTTCCACAAGCCATTATTTTTTCACAGAAACTTAAAAAATATATAAAGTATCATATGTGCTGAGGTCAAATACAACTGTGAGCTTATGACCCCCACAGCAGACTCCCAGTTCACCCTTCCTCACCATCATGTCCCTCCTACTCAGAGGCAATCACTTTTAGTAACCAGAGTCACACATTAAAGGGAAAATAAACTGATCAGTGTCATTATTTATGGAGGGGGAAATAAGTCCTTTTCAGTTTGGTCAAAATCCTGGAAGAAGTCCATCCAGAAAAAACTTATGTTAGCACAGCCTGAACTACCACTCAAGTCTTTCACACCAAGACAAAATAGGAGGAATATCAAATCAATGCCTATATTTAAGTTTTTATAATAAGACAGTCTAAATATTGCGTGACTTATATTGAGGATATGAATTCTGTGGAGGGGGGTGGTTAATGCCTTTAATTTCATTCCTCATTAGTGATTTTGGATTTCTGTGTACTTAGCTCTATAAACTTGATTTTTCACAGTGTAATTCTACTTCCAGGTTTTCTTAACAAAATAAATTATGAAAAGACAAAGAAGACCTTTTACTTCTATTGAAAATGGAATCAGGCATCGTCAAGATTTTCAATTATATATGTAAGAGGGGGTAAATGAGGGTTTTATCTTATAGATTCCTATTTAGATATATTTTTAACTCTTAAGTTGAGGATATATGTCAAAGATAGGAACCAAGTTTAGCACACACACACATATTGCATGAAAGGCAATGGAAGGTCCATTCAATCTCATGCTTCTGTTCACTCAGCAGGAGAGTCTTTCTTCCAAGAGAAAGAAGCTGGACCTGCCCAGCACATGTGCTGTGAGCCTTCTTGCTTCAACTGACCTAGTTGAACTCCAACTCTGCAGTACCTACAACATCCGTTTACTGGGGACATTTTACTTGAAGCAGAGAATAACGGCTCAGCTACCTATAATGCAAGCTGGAAGTATTGGGAAATTAAAATTCCTGGCCCCTTGACCTTTTACCTTACCTCTGCTTCAAGGACTTCCTGTGGTACCCTAGATTTTTGCTGCAGTGTCGTTTACAGCTGGACATTCTTTACATTAGAATCTGACTTTGTTCTTTGGGAGTAGAGCTCCCAGATGTTTTTGATCATCAGCTAGGTTTGAAAACCACTGCTTTCTCCAAAATCAAAGTTATTTTAATATAAACATATTGGCTATATTTCTAGGTTAGTGCAAGATGAATGGGGTGGTGACTATCAACATCAATGCCTTGAAACTACAATCAGAACCTTTCAATACTCTGCAGGGTGCTGTTTACTCATCACCTACTAGATTCCTGACCTGTGTGCTGAGGATACAAAGATGAATAATAATCATCCCAGTCCTGGAGGAGCTTTGGCTGAAGGGGAGGCAGATAGGCAAACAGATAAATCACAACACAATATGAAATATGCTATAAAAACATTTTTATCATGTCATAATAGCACACATTGTTAAGAGTGTTTTTTATGTTTGACTCAATGACTTTATCGTTGAGTTCCTTATCTCCAGGCTTTATTTTACTCACCAATCCATCCTTAAGACTGCTGCCCAACGCTCTTTCTGCAACAAGTGGGACTATGTCAACGTTAGGCTTATCAGTGCATAAAAAATAAAGTTTAAGCTTCTAGAGGTGTCTTTAAAGGACCTTTGTTATCTTAAAGGTTATTGCTTGCCATTCAGAATCACTGACAGTTTTCTGCAAATACTAGGCAGTGGTTCTTTGTCTTTTTTGAAATCCAGCTATTTGCTCTGTCTGGAAAGCCTTACTCTCTCTTAACCTGCCCACTGACAGCCTATTCATTCAATAACACCTCCACAGGGTGTCCCCTATGTGTATTTCCCAAATTCTACAAGACAGAATTAATCAGTAAGTGTTTGGCATGACTACTGTTCCTTGCACATAACTTTTCCGTCATGTGTGTCACACCAAATTCTCTTTGTCTATTTTGGTAGTTATTTCTATTACTAGATGGCAAACCCATCCACCCAAACAAACTCAGAGCCCCCATCAAATGCTATTAGTAAGGCCTGTCTACCATTTTTAAGCACTTTATGTGCTTATAATTAGTTTACCATTATGTTTTGAATTCCCACCTTCCCTTCTAAGCTATATGTCCCACGAGGGCAAGATCAGTGTCCATTTTGTTCACTGCTATAACCCTAGTACCAAGCATTGTGTTTATCGGATGAAGTGTTCAATAAATATTTGTGGGCTAACTGGCTTACTCCTTGAAAACGGGGCCCATGCTTCAGTCATCTTCTTAACCCAGTTCATAATAGTATCCAGAAAAGACATCAATAAATGTTAAACTGAATGTCAGTCATACTACCTAAACAGCATGGAAAATAAGCAAATAGAGTGTTTCCTGACAGTTAGGAAACCTCATTATTTTGGCATAATTTTACATTTCTGCCTGTTCATCATTAGTTTGGAAATATCAAATCAAGAAGTCCAGTAGTGAGTTAAATGGGGTTGGCAAGCAGATCGCTTTTGTTGTGCCATTGTAAATACATTTGTAGTAGATGCTTAAGTTTTGTTTTTTTGGGAAAGATTCTGAAGCCATGTGTGATCTCACTGTAAGGTGGTCAAAGATGAATTAGCACTCAATCCTGGACTCAGCAAGAAAGGAGAGCAGCACATGTGCTACATAGTTGCCATCCCTCTGTAAACCAAGCAGGGAGCTGACAATTAGTATAGACAGACGAGAGGCTTCACTGGTCCATGGTCAAGCATTCATCCACAGTGTCCGGGAACCTGACAATTAGCTGGTAAGGATGTTGCTCTGCTATGCGGTCTGGCTGTACAATATGTTAAAGGAACAAGTCCTTAACTCTTATTTCTCCAATAGTTAATACGTTCCTCTGATTAAAGAACACGAACATATTTTCCTTTTAAAATAAGTACAAATATTTGAAACAAAATAAATAAAAAGATCTTTGGGTATTCCAGCCAGTACATTTCTTAGGATGTCTCAGATGCATATAAATCCTGTTCTACAATGAATATTACCCACATCACCTCCTACTTAAATACAGCCTTATATTCTTAAAGTTGTTCCACAGCCATTATTCTATCTGAGAAGGGTTCCAAAGAATTACACAGCCCAGCTCATAATGGTAACAAATACCTATTACTTTGATATTATCCTTTTTAAAATTTATTTTAGAGGGGCACCTGGGTGGCTCAGTTGGTTAAGCATCCGACTTTGGTTCAGTTCATGAACTTACTTTCATGAGTTCAAGCCCTGCGTTGGGCTTTGTGCTGACAGCTCAGAGCTTGGAGGCTGCTTCAGATTCTCTCCGTGTGTGTGTGTGTATGTGTGTGTGTGTGTCTATCTCTGCCCCTCCCCTACTCACACTTTGTCTCTCTCTCTCAAAAATAAAGATTTTTAAAAAATAAAATTTATTTTAGAGAGAAAAGAGAGAGAGAATGAACTGGGGAGAAGAGGAGAGAGAAACTCTTAATCAGGTTCCATGCTCAGCATGGAGCCTGATATGGGGCTCGATCCCACGACCTTGGGATCATGACCTGAGCCAAAAATCAAGAGTTGGACGCTCAACCAAATGAGCCACTCCGGTACCCCTGATGTTATGTGATTCATAGAATATTTTCTATTAACCACACATGGCTCTCTTTTCATCTGATTTGACCTTTCAAAACATACCATGTGGATCTTTGCTCAAAGATACAAAGGTATTTACATTTTACTCTATTCTCTCTAATACTACACATAAAAAAAGCTATTAAAGAAAAAAATCCATTTAGTTGGAAATGGCAATCCTGTGTCAACTATGAAGCATAGCTGACCAATACTATGAAATCCTCAGAACTCAAGTGGGAAGCAAACTGTACCAAGAACAAGAGCCATTGCCCTTAAGGTCTGTTGAAAAGTTATTTTGTTTGAAACAATGAGATCTAGGGGTACAGGCAGGTCATAAAAAAAAAAAAAAAAAAGATTATTCCCTACAGATCTGTAGGCATGGGGATCATAAGAGGAACCAAAGGCGAGTGGCTCTTGCAATGGTATCCACCAATGAGGTGAAAGAGATGGTCAGAAGGACAAGGTGAGATGCACAGGAGGCAGTAGTCCTCGGGTCATCACTACGACAACCTCTCATGTACAGGTTTTGCTGAGAACCATAACAGCTTTCTGAATGACAAAAATAGAAGTCCAGTGCTTGAGTTTAAGATAAACACAAAACAGATTTTGTAAAAATATGTTAGAGACAACAAAGCTCAACCAACACCTGTGGAATATTTCAGCTTCATAGCTTTCACTCCACTCTGAAATATTCTTCTGAAACTAGTGGCCTAAATCAAAGATAACCAAAAATAAAAAAGGCACCATCTTGTAGTCTATGCATAAAAGCTACAAAATCAAAGCAAGCAAATTAGACAAAACCAAAACCCCACAAAACAAAAAACTGGATTAAAACCATTTAACAGAGAAAGAATGACCCAATAAGAAAGGAAGGATTCAGACAAATAAATCTCAATAGATGTGTAAATATCATGGAGAGCTGTAGAAAGAGCTCAAAGAAGAGACACGGGATATCAAATAGGTGATTATTATTGAGAATATAGTAGGTAAAAAGAATTGGCAACACTCCAGAAAGAAATGCAAAGGAAAAATAAAAGGATGGCAAATGACAGCTTTATTAAAAGCACAAATAGGGTGAGTGGTGACGAGCTGCCGTGAGTCCAGGGGAAAGGAAAGAAAAGCTGAGATTGCTCATAGAACCGTCCCTGGAGAAGAGAAAAAGCCTCAGCTTGGAAAGACAGTGTTTTTTAGCTCTGGCTGAGGTGCTGACTTTAAACTAGGTGCCCTGGTCCCAGAAGGCGCCAGGAAAAACTGAACTGCCCTGCATCCGGCACCATTCATGACGGCGGCGGCCCGGTGAACCGGCAGCAACGCCTGTGGCAGCGGTCCCGGCGCCGGGTGAAGCGGCAGTGGCGCGCGCGACATCGGCCCACTAAAGCGGCCGCAGCGGCGGCGACCCGGTGAAGTGGCTGCTGCGTGAGCGAAAAGTTGCCTGCTGAAGTGGTGGCGGCAGCCGGGAAAGCGGTTGTGGCGGGGTGAGACGACGCGGACTCTGCGGACCTGAAGTTGCTACGATCCCCAGACACACTAGGGTTGTACTGCTGCTGGACCCCCGGTGGATCAGAGGCTGCGGCACTTCCCCCACCCTACACTCAACCCCCGGCAACAGGGAAGCAGCGACCAGTGGAACTGTTAATGGCGGTCTAACAAAGCCTCTCAGGAGTAATCAGACTCGATAGTTCCTCTTGTTAACACCACCATCTTTCTCTCACCTCTCCAACCATATTCCACCCTTTACTCTTTGCAAAAAGCTTCTTATCCCTTCTGCCTGTTCATTCTATTTCCAATTTTGCCTCATCCCCGCCCTGTCATCTCTCTCTTTCTCTATGCTCTTCAACCAGCACTGCGTACACCCAGCTATTTAAGTGTAGCTGGGAAATCTGGTTATATGCTTTAAAGCGATCTTTGTCTATCGGTTTTCTTCTTTCTTCCTTTTCTTTTCTTCTTTTTGACTTTTTTATGTAATTTTTTTTTCTATCATTTGCCTTCCCTCCTCCATCTTTTCTCATTACTGTTTAGTTTTCCCTCTCGGTTAGTGTGATTGTTGGATTTGTCTGTGCGTTTGTGTCCTTCTGCTCCCTGTGTGTTAGTCTGTATGTTTTCTTCTCCAGGGCTACCTCAAGAAACAAGCCAAAGTACACATGGTGGAGAGTCCCAAATACCACTACGAGTAGGAAAATAAAATAACCAAGGTCTCAACAAGAGAGACCAAGAGATACCATTCAAAGAACACTTTCTGAGAGGATAGGCCCTGGACAGTCAAAGAGTCTTCTTGGGTACAGCAGCGCTCACAGGTGCAGAGAGCATAACAAGTCTTTAAATCAAACAAGAGACAGAAAGTTAACCAAAATGACGAAACGAAAGACCTCTCCTCCAAAGAAACTCCAAGAAGAATTGACAGCTAATGAACTGCTCAAAAACAGATATAGGCAGCATAACTGAACAAGATTTTAGAACAATAATCGTAAAATTAATAGCTGGGCTTGCAAAAAGCATAGAGGACATCGAAAACTATGGCTACAAAGAACATGGAGAACAAAACTAGGCATGATGAATTTAAAAATGCGATAAATGAAATACATAATAAACTGGAGGTGTCCAATGCATGGATTGAAGAGGCAGAAAAGAGAATAAGTGATTTAGAAGACACCATTAAAGAAAAACAAGAAGCTGACAAAAAAAAGAGACAAACTGATCCAGGAACATGAAAGAAGAGTTCGAGAGCTCAGTGATACAGTCAAATGCAACAATATCTGTATCATAGGGATCCCAGAAGAGGAAGAGAGAGGGAAAGTTGCTGAAGGAGTCCTGGAACAAATTATAGCTGAGAACTTCCCCAACCTGGGGAAGGAAGTAAACGTTGAAATACAAGAGACACAGAGAACTCCCCTTAGACGTAATTTGAATCGATCTTCTGCATGACATATCATAGTGAAAATGGCAAAATATAAGGACAAAGAGAGAATTCTGAAAGCAGCTAGGGAGAAAAGGGCCCTAACATACAAAGGGAAACCTCTCAGAGTGGTGACACCTAACTACTGAAACTTGGCAGGCAAGAAAGGAATGGCAGGAGATCTCCAAAGTGATGAACAGAAAAAATATGCAGCCAAGAATCCTCTATCCAGGAAGCCTGTCGTTCAAAATAGGAGAGATAAAAGTCTTTCCAAATAAATTGAAAGAATTTGTCACCACTAAGCCAGCCCTACAAGAAATCCTGAGGGGGATGCTCTGAAGGAAAGGTTGCAAGGAACAAAGACACCAGAGACACCACCACAAGCATGAACCCCACAAAGGACACGATGACTTTAAACCCACATATTTCAATAATAACACTGAATGTAAATGGGCTGAATGCTCCAATCAAAAGACACAGGGTAGCAGAATGGATAAAAAACCAAAAGCCATCTATTTGCTGTCTACAAGGAACACATTTTAGATTGGAAGATACCTTCAGATTAAAAGTAAGGGGATGGAGAAGTATCTATCATGCTACGGGAAGTCAAAAGAAAGCTGGAGTAGCTATACTTATATTGGACAAACTGGACTTTAAAGACAATAACAAGGGATGAAGAAGGGCATTATATAATAATTACAGGGTCCATCCATCAGGAAGAACTAATAATCATAAATGTCTACACACCGAATATGGGAGCACCTAAATATTTAAAACAATCACAAACAGAAACAACCTTATAGATAAGAATGTGCTAATAGCAGGGGACTTTAATACTCCACTTACAGCAATGGATAGGTCAACCAGACAGAAAATCACTAAAGAAACACTGGACCTGAATGACACATTGGACCAGATGGATCTGACAGATATATTTAGAACTCTGCATCCTGAGGCCAAGGAATTCACTTTCTTCTCAAGTGCGCATGGCACATTCTCCAAGATAGATCACATACTGGGACATAAAGCAGCCCTCAATAAATATAAAAGAATTGAGATCATACCATGGACACTGTCAGATCACAATGCTTTGAAACCTGAAATCAATCACAGGAAGAAGTCTGGAAAACCTCCAAAAACATGGAGGTTAAAGAACACCCTACTAAAGAATGAATGGGCCAATCAGGAATTAGAGATGAAATTAAAAAATATACGGAAACAAATGAAAATGAAAACAAAACAATCCAAAATCTATGGGATGTGGCAAAGGCAGTCCTAAGAGGAAAGTACGTTGCACTCCAGGTCTATTTCAAGATATTAGGGAAAGTGCCAGTGCAAAATCTAACAGCTCGTCTAAGGGAAGTAGAGGCAGAGCAACAAGAGCACCCCAAACCCAGTAGAAGAAGAGAAATAGTAAAAATTAGAGCAGAAATAAACAACATAGAGACCAAAGAAACAATTGAACAGATCAATGAAACCAAGAGTTGGTTCTTTGAAAAAATAAACAAAATTGACAAACCTCTAATCAGGCTTCTCAAAAAGAAAAGAGAGAGCACCCAAATAGACAAAATCATGAATGAAAATGGACTTATTACAACCAACCCCTCAGAAGTACAAGTAATTATCAGAGAATACTATGAAAAATTATATGCCAACAAATTGGACAACTTAGAAGAAATGGACAAGTTCTTAAACTCACACTACCAAAATTCACACGGGAAGAGATAAAAAAATCTGAACAGACCCATAACTAGTGAAGAAATCGAATCAGTGATCAAAAATCTCCCAACAAATAAAAGCCCTGGACCTGATGGCTTCCCAGGGGAGTTCTACCAGACATTTAAAATGGAACTAATACCAATTCTTCTCAAGCTATTCCAAAAAATAGAAATTGAAGGAAAACTTCCAGACTCATTTTATGAAGCCAGCATCACTCTGATTCCCAAGCCAGAGAT